>NC_068299.1:42387383-42544883 GCF_025860055.1 Xyrauchen texanus
CTCTGATTTTCTGGTGCAGAGATATAGTTACTGCTAAACGGTTGCTAGGGTACTCTGTGTAGTTGCTAGGGAGTGGCTTGGCAGCTGCCAATCATGAATCTCCAAAGGCTGCTTGTCAGTATGAATGATATAAACCAACTCCCATGCCTCTGTGACATTCAGAATGGAAGATATCCCTCTATGGATTTTGGTTGTTAAGGTGCTCGACAATGGTTGCTAGGGAGGGGCTAGGAAGTGTTGAAGTGATGCATGATTGGCTGTTTGCTGTCCCGAGTCAAACGAGACCACCCTTGTGTTTCTATGACACTTCTATCCGGAGATATCCCTTTGATCTTTTTCAATAGAAGTCTATGGGACTTGTTGCTAAGGTGCTCTTAATGGTTGCTAGGGCGTGGCTTGATAGCTTCACAATGATCCAGAGAGACTGATTGGTTGTCTGAGTAAAATGAGCCCACCCCCTCGTCTCTATGACACTGTGATCCAGAGCTATGTTCAATACAAATCCCTATGCCTTTTCATTTCATGGGCCGTCCTACACCATTATAAGTCAATTGGGGCATTTTTGGGCAGCTCCTGCCCCCAGGGGTGCAACTTTTACCCCATATTGAGGTATGCTCTTACAGAGCCTGCCAGCCTCTTCAAATGTGGCAAATCACACGTTTCTACGAAATCCTCGCTTGGAGCTGTGACGCGTCAAAGTTTGTCTCAATGTTAAGTCTATGGGATTTTTCGGCCGCTTTTTTGCCCCTGGGGCAAATACCGTACCCCCGATCGCTTATAAAAGTCATAGCACACGTGTCCTCAATAGGCCGTTCGATTTGATACCTCATTCGTGGGTCTACGCCAAACGGTGCGGGACGAGTTAGGTGCCGAAGTTTTGTTAAGAGATATAATAAAAATAAAAATAAAAAGTATAATAAGTATGTGAGATTACAATAGTGATGCTTTGCAAGCACCACTAATAAAAAGTATAATAAGTATGTGAGATTACAATAGTGATGCTTTGCAAGCACCACTAACTAGATAGGTACATTTCCTGAAGAAAATGTGAGTGGTGCTTGTCGTGGCAAAACTCGTCAAACAGCATGCTATAACTTGAAAAGAACAAAAATTATGGTCATAAATAAATCAAACCAGAAGTCTGTACGATTTTCTTGTGCAGAAATATGTGATTTGTTACTCGGTTGCTAGGGTAAGCCCAAGTGGTTGCTATGCAGTTACCAAGGTAATACAACACATGGCTCCTTTCCATCCTGAGTGAAATAAGTCAACCCGGAAGTCTGTAGTGTTTTCTGGTGCAGAGATATGTGATTTCTTACTCGGTTGCTAGGGTAACCCCATCTGGTTGCTAGGCAGTTACCATAGTGATACTAATCAAGTGTCCTTGCCATCCTGATTGAAATAAATCAACCCAGAAGTCTCTCTCATTTTCTGGTGCAGAGATATAGTTACTGCTAAACGGTTGCTAGGGTACTCTGTTTAGTTGCTAGGGAGTGGCTTGGCAGCTGCCAATCATGAATCTCCAAAGGCTGCTTGTCAGTATGAATGATATAAACCAACTCCCATGCCTCTGTGACATTCAGAATGGAAGATATCCCTCTATGGATTTTGGTTGTTAAGGTGCTCGACAATGGTTGCTAGGGAGGGGCTAGGAAGTGTTGATTTGATGCATGATTGGCTGTTTGCTGTCCCGAGTCAAACGAGACCACCCTTGTGTTTCTATGACACTTCTATCCGGAGATATCCCTTTGATATGTTTCAATAGAAGTCTATGGGACTTGTTGCTAAGGTGCTCTTAATGGTTGCTAGGGTGTGGCTTGATAGCTTCACAATGATCCTGAGAGACTGATTGGTCGTCTGAGTAAAATGAGCCCACCCCTCGTCTCTATGACACTGTGATCCAGAGCTATGTTCAATACAAATCCCTATGCCTTTTCATTTCATGGGCCGTCCTACACCATTATAAGTCAATTGGGGCATTTTTGGGCAGCTCCTGCCCCCAGGGGTGCAACTTTTACCCCATATTGAGGTATGCTCTTACAGAGCCTGCCAGCCTCTTCAAATGTGGCAAATCACACGTTTCTACGAAATCCTCGCTTGGAGCTGTGACGCGTCAAAGTTTGTCTCAATGTTAAGTCTATGTGATTTTTCGGCCGCTTTTTTGCCCCTGGGGCAAATACCGTACCCCCGATCGCTTATAAAAGTCATAGCACACGTGTCCTCAATAGGCCGTTTGATTTGACACCTCATTCGTGGGTCTATGCCAAACGGTGCGGGACGAGTTAGGTGCCGAAGTTTTGTTAAGAGATATAAAAATAAAAATAAAAATAAAAATAATAAGTATGTGAGATTACAATAGTGATGCTTTGCAAGCACCACTAATAAGTATGTGAGATTACAATAGTGATGCTTTGCAAGCACCACTAATAAGTATGTGAGATTACAATAGTGATGCTTTGCAAGCACCACTAATAAGTATGTGAGATTACAATAGTGATGCTTTGCAAGCACCACTAATAATAAGTATGGCGAATAACAATAGTGATGCCTTGCCTTTGGCAAGCACCACTAAAAATAATAAGTATGTGAGATTACAATAGCGATGCTTTGCAAGCACCACTAAATAAGTATGTGAGATTACAATAGTGATGCTTTGCAAGCACCACTAATAATAAGTATGGCGAATAACAATAGTGATGCCTTGCCTTTGGCAAGCACCACTAAAAATAATAAGTATGTGAGATTACAATAGCGATGCTTTGCAAGCACCACTAATAAGTATGTGAGATTACAATAGTGATGCTTTGCAAGCACCACTAATAAGTATGTGAGATTACAATAGTGATGCTTTGCAAGCACCACTAATAAGTATGTGAGATTACAATAGTGTTGCTTTGCAAGCACCACTAATAATAATAAAAATAAGTATGTGAGATTACAATAGTGATGCTTTGCAAGCACCACTAATAATAATAAAAATAAGTATGTGAGATTACAATAGTGATGCTTTGCAAGCACCACTAATAAGTATGTGAGATTACAATAGTGATGCTTTGCAAGCACTTTCTCAAGCCAACCTAATAATAATTATAAGTTTAAATAGAATTTCAGTAAGTTGTCTTTCTCAAGCCAACCTAATAAGTTTAAATAGAATTTCAGTAGGTTGGCTTTCTCAAGCCAACCTAATAAGTATGCAAGAGAACAATAGTGATGCTTTGCCTTTGGCAAGCACCACTAATAAGAGTATTTTGTATATAAGTGTATTTGTATATAAGAGTATTTTGAATATAAGTGTATTTGTATATAAGAGTATTTTGAATTAAAGAGTATTTTGTATATAAGTGTATTTTGAATATAAGTGTATTTGTATATAAGAGTATTTTGAATATAAGTGTATTTTGAATATAAGTGTATTTTGTATATAAGAGTATTTTGAATATAAGAGTATTTTGTATATAAGTGTATTTTGTATATAAGTGTATTTGTATATAAGTGTATTTTGTATATAAGAGTAGTTTGAATATAAGAGTATTTTGTATGTAAGTGTATTTTGTATATAAGAGTATTTTGAATATAAGTGTATTTGTATATAAGTGTATTTTGTATATAAGTGTATTTTGTATATAAGTGTATTTTGTATATAAGAGTAGTTTGAATATAAGAGTATTTTGTATGTAAGTGTATTTTGTATATAAGAGTATTTTGTATATAAGTGTATTTTGTATATAAGTGCATTTTGTATATAAGTGTATTTTGTATATAAGTGTATTTTGTATATAAGTGTATTTGTATATAAGTGTATTTTGTATATAAGAGTAGTTTGAATATAAGAGTATTTTGTATGTAAGTGTGTTTTGTATATAAGAGTATTTTGTATATAAGTGCATTTTGTATATAAGTGTATTTTGTATATAAGTGTATTTTGTATATAAGAGTATTTTGTATATAAGTGTATTTTGTATATAAGAGTATTTTGTATATAAGTGCATTTTGTATATAAGTGTATTTTGTATATAAGTGTATTTTGTATATAAGTGCATTTTGTATATAAGTGCATTTTGTATATAAGAGTATTTTGTATATAAGTGCATTTTGTATATAAGTGCATTTTGTATATAAGTGTATTTTGTATATAAGTGCATTTTGTATATAAGAGTATTTTGTATATAAGTGCATTTTGTATATAAGTGTATTTTGTATATAAGTGTATTTTGTATATAAGTGCATTTTGTATATAAGTGCATTTTGTATATAAGAGTATTTTGTATATAAGTGCATTTTGTATATAAGTGCATTTTGTATATAAGTGTATTTTGTATATAAGTGTATTTTGTATATAAGTGCATTTTGTATATAAGTGCATTTTGTATATAAGAGTATTTTGTATATAAGTGCATTTTGTATATAAGTGCATTTTGTATATAAGTGTATTTTGTATATAAGTGTATTTTGTATATAAGTGCATTTTGTATATAAGAGTATTTTGTATATAAGAGTATTTTGTATATAAGTGTATTTTATATATAAGTGTATTTTGAATATAAGTGTATTTTATATCTAAGTGTATTTTGAATATAAGTGTATTTTGAATATAAGAGTATTTTGTATATAAGTGTATTTTGTATATAAGAGTATTTTGTGTATAAGTGTATTTTGAATATAAGAGTATTTTCAATATAAGAGTATTTTGTATATAAGTGTATTTTGAATATAAGTGTATTTTGTATATAAGTGCATTTTGTATATAAGTGCATTTTGTATATAAGAGTATTTTGTATATAAGTGTATTTTGTATATAAGTGCATTTTGTATATAAGTGTATTTTGTATATAAGTGCATTTTGTATATAAGTGCATTTTGTATATAAGTGCATTTTGTATATAAGAGTATTTTGTATATAAGTGCATTTTGTATATAAGTGCATTTTGTATATAAGTGTATTTTGTATATAAGTGTATTTTGTATATAAGTGCATTTTGTATATAAGAGTATTTTGTATATAAGAGTATTTTGTATATAAGTGTATTTTATATATAAGTGTATTTTGAATATAAGTGTATTTTATATCTAAGTGTATTTTGAATATAAGTGTATTTTGAATATAAGAGTATTTTGTATATAAGTGTATTTTGTATATAAGTGTATTTTATATCTAAGTGTATTTTGAATATAAGTGTATTTTGAATATAAGAGTATTTTGTGTATAAGTGTATTTTGAATATAAGTGTATTTTCAATATAAGAGTATTTTGTATATAAGTGTATTTTGAATATAAGAGTATTTTGTATATAAGAGTATTTTGTGTATAAGTGTATTTTGAATATAAGAGTATTTTGAATATAAGTGTATTTTGTATATAAGTGTATTTTATATACAAGTGTATTTTATATATAAGTGTATTTTGAATATAAGTGTATTTTATATACAAGTGTATTTTTATATATGAGTGTATTTTGAATATAAGTGTATTTTATATATAAGTGTATTTTATATATAAGTGTATTTTATATCTAAGTGTATTTTGAATATAAGAGTATTTTGTATATAAGAGTATTTTGTGTATAAGTGTATTTTGAATATAAGAGTATTTTGTATATAAGTGTATTTTGTATATAAGAGTATTTTGAATATAAGTGTATTTTGAATATAAGAGTATTTTGTGTATAAGTGTATTTTGAATATAAGAGTATTTTGAATATAAGTGTATTTTGAATATAAGAGTATTTTGTATATAAGTGTATTTTGTATATAAGTGTATTTTATATATAAGTGTATTTTGAATATAAGCGTATTTTATATCTAAGTGTATTTTGTATATAAGTGTATTTTGAATATAAGAGTATTTTGTATATAAGAGTATTTTGTGTATAAGTGTTTTTTGAATATAAGAGTATTTTGAATATAAGTGTATTTTGTATATAAGTGTATTTTATATATAAGTGTATTTTGAATATAAGAGTATTTTGTATATAAGTGTATTTTATATATAAGTGTATTTTGAATATAAGAGTATTTTGTATATAAGTGTATTTTGTATATAAGAGTATTTTGTATATAAGAGTATGTTGTATGTAAGTGTATTTGTATATAAGAGTATTTTGAATATAAGTGTATTTTATATACAAGTGTATTTTATATATGTGTATTTTATATATGTGTATTTTGAATATAAGTGTGTTTTGTATATAAGTGTATTTTATATATAAGTGTATTTTGAATATAAGAGTATTTTGTATATAAGTGTATTTTGTATATAAGTGTATTTTATATATGTGTATTTTGAATATAAGTGTGTTTTGTATATCAGTGTATTTTGTATATAAGTGTATTTTTAATATAAGAGTATGTTGTATGTAAGTGTATTTGTATATAAGAGTATTTTGAATATAAGTGTATTTTATATACAAGTGTATTTTATATATGTGTATTTTATATATGTGTATTTTGAATATAAGTGTGTTTTGTATATAAGAGTATGTTGTATGTAAGTGTATTTGTATATAAGAGTATTTTGAATATAAGTGTATTTTATATACAAGTGTATTTTTATATATGTGTATTTTATATATGTGTATTTTGAATATAAGTGTGTTTTGTATATAAGTGTATTTTATATATAAGTGTATTTTGAATATAAGAGTATGTTTGTATGTAAGTGTATTTGTATATAAGAGTATTTTGAATATAAGTGTATTTTATATACAAGTGTATTTTATATATGTGTATTTTATATATGTGTATTTTGAATATAAGTGTGTTTTGTATATAAGTGTATTTTATATTTAAGTGTATTTTATATATAAGTGTATTTTGAATATAAGAGTATTTTGTATATAAGAGTATTTTGTATATAAGAGTATGTTGTATGTAAGTGTATTTGTATATAAGAGTATTTTGAATATAAGTGTATTTTATATACAAGTGTATTTTATATAGGTGTATTTTATATATGTGTATTTTGAATATAAGTGTGTTTTGTATATAAGTGTATTTTATATATAAGAGTATTTTGTATATAAGTGTATTTTATATATAAGTGTATTTTGTATATAAGTGCATTTTGTATATAAGAGTATTTTGTATATAAGAGTATTTTGTATATAAGTGTATTTTATATATAAGTGTATTTTGAATATAAGTGTATTTTATATCTAAGTGTATTTTGAATATAAGTGTATTTTGAATATAAGAGTATTTTGTATATAAGTGTATTTTGTATATAAGTGTATTTTATATCTAAGTGTATTTTGAATATAAGTGTATTTTGAATATAAGAGTATTTTTGTGTATAAGTGTATTTTGAATATAAGTGTATTTTCAATATAAGAGTATTTTGTATATAAGTGTATTTTGAATATAAGAGTATTTTGTATATAAGAGTATTTTGTGTATAAGTGTATTTTGAATATAAGAGTATTTTGAATATAAGTGTATTTTGTATATAAGTGTATTTTATATACAAGTGTATTTTATATATAAGTGTATTTTGAATATAAGTGTATTTTATATACAAGTGTATTTTATATATGAGTGTATTTTGAATATAAGTGTATTTTATATATAAGTGTATTTTATATATAAGTGTATTTTATATCTAAGTGTATTTTGAATATAAGAGTATTTTGTATATAAGAGTATTTTGTGTATAAGTGTATTTTGAATATAAGAGTATTTTGTATATAAGTGTATTTTGTATATAAGAGTATTTTGAATATAAGTGTATTTTGAATATAAGAGTATTTTGTGTATAAGTGTATTTTGAATATAAGAGTATTTTGAATATAAGTGTATTTTGAATATAAGAGTATTTTGTATATAAGTGTATTTTGTATATAAGTGTATTTTATATATAAGTGTATTTTGAATATAAGCGTATTTTATATCTAAGTGTATTTTGTATATAAGTGTATTTTGAATATAAGAGTATTTTGTATATAAGAGTATTTTGTGTATAAGTGTTTTTTGAATATAAGAGTATTTTGAATATAAGTGTATTTTGTATATAAGTGTATTTTATATATAAGTGTATTTTGAATATAAGAGTATTTTGTATATAAGTGTATTTTATATATAAGTGTATTTTGAATATAAGAGTATTTTGTATATAAGTGTATTTTGTATATAAGAGTATTTTGTATATAAGAGTATGTTGTATGTAAGTGTATTTGTATATAAGAGTATTTTGAATATAAGTGTATTTTATATACAAGTGTATTTTATATATGTGTATTTTATATATGTGTATTTTGAATATAAGTGTGTTTTGTATATAAGTGTATTTTATATATAAGTGTATTTTGAATATAAGAGTATTTTGTATATAAGTGTATTTTATATAGGTGTATTTTATATATGTGTATTTTGAATATAAGTGTGTTTTGTATATCAGTGTATTTTATATATAAGTGTATTTTTAATATAAGAGTATGTTGTATGTAAGTGTATTTGTATATAAGAGTATTTTGAATATAAGTGTATTTTATATACAAGTGTATTTTATATATGTGTATTTTATATATGTGTATTTTGAATATAAGTGTGTTTTGTATATAAGAGTATGTTGTATGTAAGTGTATTTGTATATAAGAGTATTTTGAATATAAGTGTATTTTATATACAAGTGTATTTTATATATGTGTATTTTATATATGTGTATTTTGAATATAAGTGTGTTTTGTATATAAGTGTATTTTATATATAAGTGTATTTTGAATATAAGAGTATGTTGTATGTAAGTGTATTTGTATATAAGAGTATTTTGAATATAAGTGTATTTTATATACAAGTGTATTTTATATATGTGTATTTTATATATGTGTATTTTGAATATAAGTGTGTTTTGTATATAAGTGTATTTTATATTTAAGTGTATTTTATATATAAGTGTATTTTGAATATAAGAGTATTTTGTATATAAGAGTATTTTGTATATAAGAGTATGTTGTATGTAAGTGTATTTGTATATAAGAGTATTTTGAATATAAGTGTATTTTATATACAAGTGTATTTTATATAGGTGTATTTTATATATGTGTATTTTGAATATAAGTGTGTTTTGTATATAAGTGTATTTTATATATAAGTGTATTTTGAATATAAGAGTATGTTGTATGTAAGTGTATTTGTATATAAGAGTATTTTGAATATAAGTGTATTTTATATACAAGTGTATTTTATATATAATTATATTTTATATATGTGTATTTTGAATATAAGTGTGTTTTGTATATAAGTGTATTTTATATATAAGTGTATTTTGAATATAAGAGTATTTTGTATATAAGTGTATTTTATATATAATTATATTTTATATATGTGTATTTTGAATATAAGTGTGTTTTGTATATAAGTGTATTTTATATATAAGTGTATTTTGAATATAAGTGTGTTTTGTATATAAGTGTATTTTATATTTAAGTGTATTTTGAATATAAGAGTATTTTGTATATAAGTGTATTTGTATATAAGAGTATTTTGAATATAAGTGTATTTGTATATAAGTGTATTTTGAATATAAGAGTATTTTGTATATAAGTGTATTTTGTATGTAAGTGTATTTTGAATATAAGTGTATTTGTATATAAGTGTATTTTGAATATAAGAGTATTTTGTATATAAGTGTATTTTGTATATAAGTGCATTTTGTATATAAGAGTATTTTGAATATAAGTGTATTTGTATATAAGTGTATTTTGAATATAAGTGTATTTGTATATAAGTGTATTTTGAATATAAGAGTATTTTGTATATAAGTGTATTTTGTATATAAGTGCATTTTGTATATAAGAGTATTTTGTAGATAAGAGTATTTTGTATATAAGTGTATTTTATATTTAAGTGTATTTTGTATATAAGTGTATTTTACATATAAGTGTATTTTATATATAAGTGTATTTTATATATAAGTGTATTTTGTATATAAGTGTATTTTATATATAAGTGTATTTTGAATATAAGTGTATTTTATATATAAGAGTATTTTGTATATAAGTGTATTTTATATATAAGAGTATTTTGTATATAAGTGTAATTTGTATATAAGTGTATTTTGTATATAAGTGTATTTTATATTTAAGTGTATTTTGTATATAAGTGTATTTTATATATAAGTGTATTTTATATATAAGTGTATTTTGTATATAAGTGTATTTTATATATAAGTGTATTTTGTATATAAGTGTATTTTATATATAAGTGTATTTTATATATAAGTGTATTTTGTATATAAGTGTATTTTATATTTAAGTGTATTTTGTATATAAGTGTATTTTATATATAAGTGTATTTTATATATAAGTGTATTTTATATATAAGTGTATTTTATATATAAGTGTATTTTATATTTAAGTGTATTTTGTATATAAGTGTATTTTATATATAAGTGTATTTTATATATAAGTGTATTTTGTATATAAGTGTATTTTATATTTAAGTGTATTTTGTATATAAGTGTATTTTGAATATAAGTGTATTTTATATATAAGTGTATTTTATATTTAAGTGTATTTTGTATATAAGTGTATTTTATATATAAGTGTATTTTATATATAAGTGTATTTTGAATATAAGTGTATTCTATATATAAGTGTATTTTATATCTAAGTGTATTTTGAATATAAGTGTATTTTATATTTAATTGTATTTTGTATATAAGTGTATTTTGAATATAAGTGTATTTTATATATAAGTGTATTTTGAATATAAGTGTATTTTATATATAAATGTATTTTATATCTAAGTGTATTTTGAATATAAGTGTATTTTGTATATAAGTGTATTTTATATTTAAGTGTATTTTATATATAAGTGTATTTTATATATGTGTATTTTGAATATAAGTGTGTTTTGTATATAAGTGTATTTTATATATAAGTGTATTTTGAATATAAGAGTATTTTGTATATAAGTGTATTTTGTATATAAGAGTATTTTGATTATAAGAGTATTTTGTATATAAGTGTATTTTGTATATAAGAGTATTTTGATTATAAGAGTATTTTGTATATAAGTGTATTTTGTATATAAGAATATTTTGATTATAAGAGTATTTTGTATATAAGTGTATTTTGTATATAAGAGTATTTTGTATATAAGTGTATTTTGTATATAAGAGTATTTTGTATATAAGTGTATTTTGTATATAAGTGTATTTTGTATATAAGTGTATTTTATATTTAAGTGTATTTTGTATATAAGTGTATTTTGAATATAAGTGTATTTTGTATATAAGTGTATTTTATATTTAAGTGTATTTTGTATATAAGTGTATTTTGTATATAAGTGTATTTTGTATATAAGTGTATTTTGTATATAAGTGTATTTTATATTTAAGTGTATTTTGTATATAAGTGTATTTTGAATATAAGTGTATTTTGTATATAAGTGTATTTTATATTTAAGTGTATTTTGTATATAAGTGTATTTTGAATATAAGTGTATTTTGTATATAAGTGTATTTTGTATATAAGTGTATTTTGTATATAAGTGTATTTTGTATATAAGTGTATTTTGTATATAAGTGTATTTTATATTTAAGTGTATTTTGTATATAAGTGTATTTTGAATATAAGTGTATTTTGTATATAAGTGTATTTTATATTTAAGTGTATTTTGTATATAAGTGTATTTTGTATATATAAGTGTATTTTGTATATAAGTGTATTTTGTATATAAGTGTATTTTATATTTAAGTGTATTTTGTATATAAGTGTATTTTGTATATAAGTGTATTTTGTATATAAGAGTATTTTGTATATAAGTGTATTTTTGTATATAAGAGTATTTTGTGTATAAGTGTATTTTATATTTAAGTGTATTTTGTATATAAGTGTATTTTGAATATAAGTGTATTTTGTATATAAGTGTATTTTATATTTAAGTGTATTTTGTATATAAGTGTATTTTGTATATAAGTGTATTTTGTATATAAGTGTATTTTGTATATAAGTGTATTTTTATATTTAAGTGTATTTTGTATATAAGTGTATTTTGAATATAAGTGTATTTTGTATATAAGTGTATTTTATATTTAAGTGTATTTTGTATATAAGTGTATTTTGTATATAAGTGTATTTTGTATATAAGTGTATTTTGTATATAAGTGTATTTTATATTTAAGTGTATTTTGTATATAAGTGTATTTTGTATATAAGTGTATTTTGTATATAAGAGTATTTTGTATATAAGTGTATTTTGTATATAAGAGTATTTTGTATATAAGTGTATTTTATATTTAAGTGTATTTTGTATATAAGTGTATTTTGAATATAAGAGTATTTTGTATATAAGAGTATTTTGTATATAAGAGTATTTTGTATATAAGTGTATTTTGTATATAAGAGTATTTTGTGTATAAGTGTATTTTATATATAAGTGTATTTTGAATATAAGTGTAATTTATATAAGTGTATTTTATATATATATGTGTATTTTGAATATAAGAGTATTTTGTATATAAGTGTATTTTGTATATAAGTGTATTTTATATATGTGTATTTTATATATAAAGTGTATTTTTGAATATAAGCGTATTTTGTATATAAGTGTATTTTATATTTAAGTGTATTTTGTATATAAGTATTTTGAATATAAGAGTATTTTTGTGTATAAGTGTATTTTGAATATAAGAGTATTTTGTGTATAAGTGTATTTTGTATATAAGAGTATTTTTGTATATAAGTGTATTTTGAATATAAGCGTATTTTATATCTAAGTGTATTTTGTATATAAGTGTATTTTGAATATAAGAGTATTTTGTATATAAGAGTATTTTGTGTATAAGTGTTTTTTGAATATAAGAGTATTTTGAATATAAGTGTATTTTGTATATAAGTGTATTTTATATATAAGTGTATTTTGAATATAAGAGTATTTTGTATATAAGTGTATTTTATATATAAGTGTATTTTGAATATAAGAGTATTTTGTATAAAAGTGTATTTTGTATATAAGAGTATTTTGATTATAAGAGTATTTTGTATATAAGTGTATTTTGTATATAAGAGTATTTTGATTATAAGAGTATTTTGTATATAAGTGTATTTTGTATATAAGAATATTTTGATTATAAGAGTATTTTGTATATAAGTGTATTTTGTATATAAGAGTATTTTGTATATAAGAGTATTTTGTATATAAGTGTATTTTGTATATAAGAGTATTTTGTATATAAGTGTATTTTATATTTAAGTGTATTTTTGTATATAAGTGTATTTTGAATATAAGAGTATTTTGTATATAAGTGTATTTTATATTTAAGTGTATTTTGTATATAAGTGTATTTTGTATATAAGAGTATTTTGTATATAAGAGTATTTTGTATATAAGTGTATTTTGTATATAAGAGTATTTTGTATATAAGTGTATTTTATATTTAAGTGTATTTTGTATATAAGTGTATTTTTGTATATAAGTGTATTTTGTATATAAGAGTATTTTTGTATATAAGTGTATTTTGTATATAAGAGTATTTTGTATATAAGTGTATTTTATATTTAAGTGTATTTTGTATATAAGTGTATTTTGTATATAAGTGTATTTTGTATATAAGAGTATTTTGTATATAAGTGTATTTTGTATATAAGAGTATTTTGTATATAAGTGTATTTTGTATATAAGAGTATTTTGTATATAAGTGTATTTTGTATATAAGAGTATTTTGTATATAAGTGTATTTTGTATATAAGAGTATTTTGTATATAAGAGTATTTTGTATATAAGTGTATTTTGTATATAAGAGTATTTTGTATATAAGTGTATTTTATATTTAAGTGTATTTTGTATATAAGTGTATTTTGAATATAAGAGTATTTTGTATATAAGTGTATTTTATATTTAAGTGTATTTTGTATATAAGTGTATTTTGTATATAAGAGTATTTTGATTATAAGAGTATTTTGTATATAAGTGTATTTTGTATATAAGAGTATTTTGTATATAAGTGTATTTTATATTTAAGTGTATTTTGTATATAAGTGTATTTTGTATATAAGTGTATTTTGTATATAAGAGTATTTTGTATATAAGTGTATTTTGTATATAAGAGTATTTTGTATATAAGTGTATTTTATATTTAAGTGTATTTTGTATATAAGTGTATTTTGTATATAAGTGTATTTTGTATATAAGAGTATTTTGTATATAAGTGTATTTTGTATATAAGAGTATTTTGTATATAAGTGTATTTTGTATATAAGAGTATTTTGTATATAAGTGTATTTTGTATATAAGAGTATTTTGTATATAAGTGTATTTTGTATATAAGAGTATCTTTGTATATAAGAGTATTTTGTATATAAGTGTATTTTGTATATAAGAGTATTTTGTATATAAGTGTATTTTATATTTAAGTGTATTTTGTATATAAGTGTATTTTGAATATAAGAGTATTTTGTATATAAGTGTATTTTATATTTAAGTGTATTTTGTATATAAGTGTATTTTGTATATAAGAGTATTTTGATTATAAGAGTATTTTGTATATAAGTGTATTTTGTATATAAGAATATTTTGATTATAAGAGTATTTTGTATATAAGTGTATTTTGTATATAAGAGTATTTTGTATATAAGAGTATTTTGTATATAAGTGTATTTTTGTATATAAGAGTATTTTGTGTATAAGTGTATTTTATATATAAGTGTATTTTGAATATAAGTGTAATTTATATAAGTGTATTTTATATATATATGTGTATTTTGAATATAAGAGTATTTTGTATATAAGTGTATTTTGTATATAAGTGTATTTTATATATGTGTATTTTATATATAAAAGTGTATTTTGAATATAAGCGTATTTTGTATATAAGTGTATTTTATATTTAAGTGTATTTTGTATATAAGTATTTTGAATATAAGAGTATTTTGTGTATAAGTGTATTTTGAATATAAGAGTATTTTGTGTATAAGTGTATTTTGTATATAAGAGTATTTTGTATATAAGTGTATTTTGAATATAAGCGTATTTTATATCTAAGTGTATTTTGTATATAAGTGTATTTTGAATATAAGAGTATTTTGTATATAAGAGTATTTTGTGTATAAGTGTTTTTTGAATATAAGAGTATTTTGAATATAAGTGTATTTTGTATATAAGTGTATTTTATATATAAGTGTATTTTGAATATAAGAGTATTTTTGTATATAAGTGTATTTTTATATATAAGTGTATTTTGAATATAAGAGTATTTTGTATATAAGTGTATTTTGTATATAAGAGTATTTTGTATATAAGAGTATGTTGTATGTAAGTGTATTTGTATATAAGAGTATTTTGAATATAAGTGTATTTTATATACAAGTGTATTTTATATATGTGTATTTTATATATGTGTATTTTGAATATAAGTGTGTTTTGTATATAAGTGTATTTTATATATAAGTGTATTTTGAATATAAGAGTATTTTGTATATAAGTGTATTTTATATAGGTGTATTTTATATATGTGTATTTTGAATATAAGTGTGTTTTGTATATAAGTGTATTTTATATATAAGTGTATTTTGAATATAAGAGTATGTTGTATGTAAGTGTATTTGTATATAAGAGTATTTTGAATATAAGTGTATTTTATATACAAGTGTATTTTATATATGTGTATTTTATATATGTGTATTTTGAATATAAGTGTGTTTTGTATATAAGAGTATGTTGTATGTAAGTGTATTTGTATATAAGAGTATTTTGAATATAAGTGTATTTTATATACAAGTGTATTTTATATACAGTGAGGAAAATAAGTATTTGAACACCCTGCTATTTTGCAAGTTCTCCCACTTAGAAATCATGGAGGGTCTGAAATTGTCATCGTAGGTGCATGTCCACTGTGAGAGACATAATCTAAAAAAAAAATCCAGAAATCACAATGTATGATTTTTTAACTATTTATTTGTATGATACAGCTGCAAATAAGTATTTGAACACCTGAGAAAATCAGTGTTAATATTTGGTACAGTAGCCTTTGTTTGCAATTACAGAGGTCAAACGTTTCCTGTAGTTTTTCACCAGGTTTGCACACACTGCAGGAGGGATTTTGGCCCACTCCTCCACACAGATCTTCTCTAGATCAGTCAGGTTTCTGGGCTGTCGCTGAGAAACACGGAGTTTGAGCTCCCTCCAAAGATTCTCTATTGGGTTTAGGTCTGGAGACTGGCTAGGCCACGCCAGAACCTTGATATGCTTCTTACAGAGCCACTCCTTGGTTATCCTGGCTGTGTGCTTCGGGTCATTGTCATGTTGGAAGACCCAGCCTCGACCCATCTTCAATGCTCTAACTGAGGGAAGGAGGTTGTTCCCCAAAATCTCGCAATACATGGCCCCGGTCATCCTCTCCTTAATACAGTGCAGTCAGCCCTGTCCCATGTGCAGAAAAACACCCCCAAAGCATGATGCTACCACCCCCATGCTTCACAGTAGGGATGGTGTTCTTGGGATGGTACTCATCATTCTTCTTCCTCCAAACACGGTTAGTGGAATTATGACCAAAATGTTATATTTTGGTCTCATCTGACCACATGACTTTCTCCCATGACTCCTCTGGATCATCCAAATGGTCATTGGCAAACTTAAGACGGGCCTTGACATGTGCTGGTTTAAGCAGGGGAACCTTCCGTGCCATGCATGATTTCAAACCATGACGTCTTAGTGTATTACCAACAGTAACCTTGGAAACGGTGGTCCCAGCTCTTTTCAGGTCATTGACCAGCTCCTCCCGTGTAGTTCTGGGCTGATTTCTCACCTTTCTTAGGATCATTGAGACCCCATGAGGTGAGATCTTGCATGGAGCCCCAGTCCGAGGGAGAATGACAGTCATGTTTAGCTTCTTCCATTTTCTAATGATTGCTCCAACAGTGGACCTTTTTTCACCAAGCTGCTTGGCAATTTCCTCGTAGCCCTTTCCAGCCTTCTGGAGGTGTACAATTTTGTCTCTAGTGTCTTCGGACAGCTCTTTGGTCTTGGCCATGTTAGTAGTTGGATTCTTACTGATTGTATGGGGTGGACAGGTGTCTTTATGCAGCTAACAACCTCAAACAGGTGCATCTAATTTAGGATAATAAATGGAGTGGAGGTGGACATTTTAAAGGCAGACTAACAGGTCTTTGAGGGTCAGAATTCTAGCTGATAGACAGGTGTTCAAATACTTATTTGCAGCTGTATCATACAAATAAATAGTTAAAAAATCATACATTGTGATTTTTGGAGTTTTCTATTTAGATTACGTCTCTCACAGTGGACATGCACCTACGATGACAATTTCAGACCCCTCCATGATTTCCAAGTGGGAGAACTTGCAAAATAGCAGGGTGTTCAAATACTTATTTTCCTCACTGTATGTGTATTTTATATATGTGTATTTTGAATATAAGTGTGTTTTGTATATAAGTGTATTTTATATATAAGTGTATTTTGAATATAAGAGTATGTTGTATGTAAGTGTATTTGTATATAAGAGTATTTTGAATATAAGTGTATTTTATATACAAGTGTATTTTATATATGTGTATTTTATATATGTGTATTTTGAATATAAGTGTGTTTTGTATATAAGAGTATGTTGTATGTAAGTGTATTTGTATATAAGAGTATTTTGAATATAAGTGTATTTTATATACAAGTGTATTTTATATATGTGTATTTTATATATGTGTATTTTGAATATAAGTGTGTTTTGTATATAAGTGTATTTTATATATAAGTGTATTTTGAATATAAGAGTATGTTGTATGTAAGTGTATTTGTATATAAGAGTATTTTGAATATAAGTGTATTTTATATACAAGTGTATTTTATATACAGTGAGGAAAATAAGTATTTGAACACCCTGCTATTTTGCAAGTTCTCCCACTTAGAAATCATGGAGGGGTCTGAAATTGTCATCGTAGGTGCATGTCCACTGTGAGAAACATAATCTAAAAAAAAAAATCCAGAAATCACAATGTATGATTTTTTAACTATTTATTTGTATGATACAGCTGCAAATAAGTATTTGAACACCTGAGAAAATCAGTGTTAATATTTGGTACAGTAGCCTTTGTTTGCAATTACAGAGGTCAAACGTTTCCTGTAGTTTTTCACCAGGTTTGCACACACTGCAGGAGGGATTTTGGCCCACTCCTCCACACAGATCTTCTCTAGATCAGTCAGGTTTCTGGGCTGTCGCTGAGAAACACGGAGTTTGAGCTCCCTCCAAAGATTCTCTATTGGGTTTAGGTCTGGAGACTGGCTAGGCCACGCCAGAACCTTGATATGCTTCTTACAGAGCCACTCCTTGGTTATCCTGGCTGTGTGCTTCGGGTCATTGTCATGTTGGAAGACCCAGCCTCGACCCATCTTCAATGCTCTAACTGAGGGAAGGAGGTTGTTCCCCAAAATCTCGCAATACATGGCCCCGGTCATCCTCTCCTTAATACAGTGCAGTCGCCCTGTCCCATGTGCAGAAAAACACCCCCAAAGCATGATGCTACCACCCCCATGCTTCACAGTAGGGATGGTGTTCTTGGGATGGTACTCATCATTCTTCTTCCTCCAAACACGGTTAGTGGAATTATGACCAAAATGTTATATTTTGGTCTCATCTGACCACATGACTTTCTCCCATGACTCCTCTGGATCATCCAAATGGTCATTGGCAAACTTAAGACGGGCCTTGACATGTGCTGGTTTAAGCAGGGGAACCTTCCGTGCCATGCATGATTTCAAACCATGACGTCTTAGTGTATTACCAACAGTAACCTTGGAAACGGTGGTCCCAGCTCTTTTCAGGTCATTGACCAGCTCCTCCCGTGTAGTTCTGGGCTGATTTCTCACCTTTCTTAGGATCATTGAGACCCCACGAGGTGAGATCTTGCATGGAGCCCCAGTCCGAGGGAGAATGACAGTCATGTTTAGCTTCTTCCATTTTCTAATGATTGCTCCAACAGTGGACCTTTTTTCACCAAGCTGCTTGGCAATTTCCTCGTAGCCCTTTCCAGCCTTCTGGAGGTGTACAATTTTGTCTCTAGTGTCTTCGGACAGCTCTTTGGTCTTGGCCATGTTAGTAGTTGGATTCTTACTGATTGTATGGGGTGGACAGGTGTCTTTATGCAGCTAACAACCTCAAACAGGTGCATCTAATTTAGGATAATAAATGGAGTGGAGGTGGACATTTTAAAGGCAGACTAACAGGTCTTTGAGGGTCAGAATTCTAGCTGATAGACAGGTGTTCAAATACTTATTTGCAGCTGTATCATACAAATAAATAGTTAAAAAATCATACATTGTGATTTTTGGAGTTTTCTATTTAGATTACGTCTCTCACAGTGGACATGCACCTACGATGACAATTTCAGACCCCTCCATGATTTCCAAGTGGGAGAACTTGCAAAATAGCAGGGTGTTCAAATACTTATTTTCCTCACTGTATGTGTATTTTATATATGTGTATTTTGAATATAAGTGTGTTTTGTATATAAGTGTATTTTATATATAAGTGTATTTTGAATATAAGAGTATGTTGTATGTAAGTGTATTTGTATATAAGAGTATTTTGAATATAAGTGTATTTTATATACAAGTGTATTTTATATATGTGTATTTTATATATGTGTATTTTGAATATAAGTGTGTTTTGTATATAAGAGTATGTTGTATGTAAGTGTATTTGTATATAAGAGTATTTTGAATATAAGTGTATTTTATATACAAGTGTATTTTATATATGTGTATTTTATATATGTGTATTTTGAATATAAGTGTGTTTTGTATATAAGTGTATTTTATATATAAGTGTATTTTGAATATAAGAGTATGTTGTATGTAAGTGTATTTGTATATAAGAGTATTTTGAATATAAGTGTATTTTATATACAAGTGTATTTTATATATGTGTATTTTATATATGTGTATTTTGAATATAAGTGTGTTTTGTATATAAGTGTATTTTATATTTAAGTGTATTTTATATATAAGTGTATTTTTGAATATAAGAGTATTTTGTATATAAGAGTATTTTGTATATAAGAGTATGCTGTATGTAAGTGTATTTGTATATAAGAGTATTTTGAATATAAGTGTATTTTATATACAAGTGTATTTTATATAGGTGTATTTTATATATGTGTATTTTGAATATAAGTGTGTTTTGTATATAAGTGTATTTTATATATAAGTGTATTTTGAATATAAGAGTATGTTGTATGTAAGTGTATTTGTATATAAGAGTATTTTGAATATAAGTGTATTTTATATACAAGTGTATTTTATATATGTGTATTTTATATATGTGTATTTTGAATATAAGTGTGTTTTGTATATAAGTGTATTTTATATATAAGTGTATTTTGTATATAAGAGTATGTTGTATGTAAGTGTATTTGTATATAAGAGTATTTTGAATATAAGTGTATTTTATATACAAGTGTATTTTATATATAATTATATTTTATATATGTGTATTTTGAATATAAGTGTGTTTTGTATATAAGTGTATTTTATATATAAGTGTATTTTGAATATAAGAGTATTTTGTATATAAGTGTATTTTATATATAATTATATTTTATATATGTGTATTTTGAATATAAGTGTGTTTTGTATATAAGTGTATTTTATATATAAGTGTATTTTGAATATAAGAGTATTTTGTATATAAGTGTATTTTATATATAAGTGTATTTTGAATATAAGAGTATTTTGTATATAAGTGTATTTGTATATAAGTGCATTTTGTATATAAGAGTATTTTGAATATAAGTGTATTTGTATATAAGTGTATTTTGAATATAAGTGTATTTGTATATAAGTGTATTTTGAATATAAGAGTATTTTGTATATAAGTGTATTTTGTATATAAGTGCATTTTGTATATAAGAGTATTTTGTAGATAAGAGTATTTTGTATATAAGTGTATTTTGTATATAAGAGTATTTTATATATAAGTGTATTTTATATATAAGTGTATTTTATATATAAGTGTATTTTGTATATAAGTGTATTTTATATATAAGTGTATTTTGAATATAAGTGTATTTTATATATAAGAGTATTTTGTATATAAGTGTAATTTGTATATAAGTGTATTTTGTATATAAGTGTATTTTATATTTAAGTGTATTTTGTATATAAGTGTATTTTATATATAAGTGTATTTTATATATAAGTGTATTTTATATATAAGTGTATTTTGTATATAAGTGTATTTTATATATAAGTGTATTTTATATATAAGTGTATTTTGTATATAAGTGTATTTTATATTTAAGTGTATTTTGTATATAAGTGTATTTTATATATAAGTGTATTTTATATATAAGTGTATTTTATATATAAGTGTATTTTGTATATAAGTGTATTTTATATTTAAGTGTATTTTGTATATAAGTGTATTTTGAATATAAGTGTATTTTATATATAAGTGTATTTTATATTTAAGTGTATTTTGTATATAAGTGTATTTTATATATAAGTGTATTTTATATATAAGTGTATTTTGAATATAAGTGTATTTTATATATAAGTGTATTTTATATCTAAGTGTATTTTGAATATAAGTGTATTTTATATTTAATTGTATTTTGTATATAAGTGTATTTTGAATATAAGTGTATTTTATATATAAATGTATTTTATATCTAAGTGTATTTTGAATATAAGTGTATTTTGTATATAAGTGTATTTTATATTTAAGTGTATTTTATATATAAGTGTATTTTATATATGTGTATTTTGAATATAAGTGTGTTTTGTATATAAGTGTATTTTATATATAAGTGTATTTTGAATATAAGAGTATTTTTGTATATAAGTGTATTTTATATATAAGTGTATTTTGAATATAAGAGTATTTTGTATATAAGTGTATTTTGTATATAAGAGTATTTTGATTATAAGAGTATTTTGTATATAAGTGTATTTTGTATATAAGAGTATTTTGATTATAAGAGTATTTTGTATATAAGTGTATTTTGTATATAAGAATATTTTGATTATAAGAGTATTTTGTATATAAGTGTATTTTGTATATAAGAGTATTTTGTATATAAGAGTATTTTGTATATAAGTGTATTTTGAATATAAGTGTATTTTGTATATAAGAGTATTTTATATTTAAGTGTATTTTGTATATAAGTGTATTTTGAATATAAGTGTGTTTTGTATATAAGTGTATTTTATATTTAAGTGTATTTTGTATATAAGTATTTTGAATATAAGAGTATTTTGTGTATAAGTGTATTTTGAATATAAGAGTATTTTGTGTATAAGTGTATTTTGTATATAAGAGTATTTTGTATATAAGTGTATTTTGTATATAAGTGTATTTTGAATATAAGTGTATTTTGTATATAAGAGTATTTTATATTTAAGTGTATTTTGTATATAAGTGTATTTTGAATATAAGTGTGTTTTGTATATAAGTGTATTTTATATTTAAGTGTATTTTGTATATAAGTGTATTTTGAATATAAGAGTATTTTGTATATAAGAGTATTTTGTATATAAGAGTATTTTGTATATAAGTGTATTTTGTATATAAGAGTATTTTGTGTATAAGTGTATTTTATATATAAGTGTATTTTGAATATAAGTGTAATTTATATAA
The DNA here is from genome assembly GCF_025860055.1 of Xyrauchen texanus. Lineage (NCBI taxonomy): Eukaryota > Metazoa > Chordata > Actinopteri > Cypriniformes > Catostomidae > Xyrauchen > Xyrauchen texanus. Next base: position 42,409,960 of record NC_068299.1, read on the forward strand.
GTGTATTTTATATATATATGTGTATTTTGAATATAAGAGTATTTTGTATATAAGTGTATTTTGTATATAAGTGTATTTTATATATGTGTATTTTATATATAAAAGTGTATTTTGAATATAAGCGTATTTTGTATATAAGTGTATTTTATATTTAAGTGTATTTTGTATATAAGTATTTTGAATATAAGAGTATTTTGTGTATAAGTGTATTTTGAATATAAGAGTATTTTGTGTATAAGTGTATTTTGTATATAAGAGTATTTTGTATATAAGTGTATTTTGTATATAAGTGTATTTTGAATATAAGTGTGTTTTGTATATAAGTGTATTTTATATTTAAGTGTATTTTGTATATAAGTGTATTTTGAATATAAGTGTATTTTGTATATAAGAGTATTTTATATTTAAGTGTATTTTGTATATAAGTGTATTTTGAATATAAGTGTATTTTGTATATAAGTGTATTTTGAATATAAGCGTATTTTGTATATAAGTGTATTTTATATTTAAGTGTATTTTGTATATAAGTATTTTGAATATAAGAGTATTTTGTGTATAAGTGTATTTTGAATATAAGAGTATTTTGTGTATAAGTGTATTTTGTATATAAGAGTATTTTGTATATAAGTGTATTTTGTATATAAGTGTATTTTGAATATAAGTGTATTTTGTATATAAGAGTATTTTATATTTAAGTGTATTTTGTATATAAGTGTATTTTGAATATAAGTGTGTTTTGTATATAAGTGTATTTTATATTTAAGTGTATTTTGTATATAAGTGTATTTTGAATATAAGTGTATTTTGTATATAAGTGTATTTTATATTTAAGTGTATTTTGTATATAAGTATTTTGAATATAAGTGTATTTTGTATATAAGAGTATTTTGTATATAAGAGTATTTTGTATATAAGTGTATTTTGAATATAAGTGTATTTTGTATATAAGAGTATTTTATATTTAAGTGTATTTTGTATATAAGTGTATTTTGAATATAAGTGTGTTTTGTATATAAGTGTATTTTATATTTAAGTGTATTTTGTATATAAGTATTTTGAATATAAGAGTATTTTGTGTATAAGTGTATTTTTGAATATAAGAGTATTTTGTGTATAAGTGTATTTTGTATATAAGAGTATTTTGTATATAAGTGTATTTTGTATATAAGTGTATTTTGAATATAAGTGTATTTTGTATATAAGAGTATTTTATATTTAAGTGTATTTTGTATATAAGTGTATTTTGAATATAAGTGTGTTTTGTATATAAGTGTATTTTATATTTAAGTGTATTTTGTATATAAGTGTATTTTGAATATAAGTGTATTTTGTATATAAGTGTATTTTATATTTAAGTGTATTTTGTATATAAGTATTTTGAATATAAGTGTATTTTGTATATAAGAGTATTTTGTATATAAGTGTATTTTGTATATAAGTGTATTTTGAATATAAGTGTGTTTTGTATATAAGTGTATTTTATATTTAAGTGTATTTTGTATATAAGTGTATTTTGAATATAAGTGTATTTTGTATATAAGAGTATTTTGTATATAAGAGTATTTTGTTGTGATATATTCTCAGTTGACTTTTGTTTGTGTACTTTTATTTTGAAATTCCTGTTAAGTTCCTGTTACCTAGTCTTGTGATATCCTGTTTTCCCTTGTTCATGTGCCTGGTTTTCATTGGTTCATTGTTTTATTACTTTGATTCAGTTCTATTTTGTCATTGGTTTTAGTTAACTGTCTTGTTATCTTGTTTTAGAGTTCTTTTTGTTCATTGGCCTTGGTTACCCATGTCTTGTGTATTTAAACCATCATGTTTGCCTTTGTCTGTTGTCAGGTATTGTATGTATAACCTTGTTGTTTTGCCAAAGTTTAGTCAAGCCAGATTGCATGTTACTTAGTTGTGTCCAGTGGGGATGAGCATCCCCGTGACAGAGTGTGCATCAGCAGGATGCAGTTTCAATCTCTCCCCCTTAGATCGGGACATTCACACAACTGATAGAAGAGGCGCTGACTGCACAGAGAAATGCCAGTTTCGGAGTTTGTAGTTATTTACATGATCTGAACTGTAATAAAGCTATAACGCATTAAAAAAAACTGCTTTAAAGATTTAACGCTGGGGTATATCCTTTAAAGACCTCCGGCTCCACTTATTCCGCAATGAGTGCTTCTGAATGGACTTTTTTGCTATTTTTGTATAATTCTCTTGTACTTTGGGAGCTACATCACCTGAAGCTGTTTTGAAAGTTTAGATTGCATCTGGACGGTGATCTGTGTAACTCAGTGCAAGCTGCTCTCATCATTCTCATCTAATCATCATTACGGTTTAATGTGATCTCATGTTACTTTAAATGAGATACATTTTTGTTGTCGATAATTTTGACTAATCGCTTCAGCCCTAATCTACATCCAAATTAGGATGTAGATTTTCCATCCTCCAATACCATGTTTAAATCATTCTCCCATAACATCTTGAGAGAAGTTGAAGCTCCATCCCTCAGACTCTGAATTAGCAGGGAGTAATACACTGATGCCTCATGACCTTTTCCAAAAGCAGTAATCACCTCTCCCAGAGTATCTGCTGCTTTAGGGGGTGTGTGCTACTCCCAAAAACAATACAGAGCATGTGGTGCAGCTGTAAATACCTAAATAACTGAGATCTGTGAATCCCAAAATGTTGAACCATATTTGTCAATCGGCCTATGTAACTTATTGAAATGTAATCTGGTACGTTTACCATTCCAAATGAAGGACTTCACTATGCTATCAAATTGCCTGAAAAAAGGGAGGGGGACATCTACAAGGACAGATTTTAGCAGGTGAATTTTGGAATACAATTAATTTTAATAACATTAACCTTCCCAATCATCGATAAATGTAATGAAGCCCACCTGTCCACAGTGAGGCAAAATTACATAACAGAACATACTTTGTAAAACAAACCCAGCCAATAGGCAGAATAAACACAAAGAACATGTAGATTCATTCACAAAACTGTATCGAAGCTGTGTTCCTCCACAAAAAAACTCCAGCCTCTAGCAGAACCAGCACTCACAAAAAACAAACAAACAAACAAACAAAAAAGTTTCCTTGGACAGTCAAACAAATGTTCAGTGAGCCGGCTGTTCATGAATGCAGCAGATGACCTAAACCTTCCAATGTCCTGCAAAAAGCACTCCACAAAACAAACTCTAGCCAATAGGAGGCATGCAACGTTGCTGGCAAGGACAATGATGAAGACATAAAGATTTACATTTACATTTTTACATTTGGCAGATGCTTTTATCCAAAGCGACTTAAAGTGCACTTATTACAGGGACAATCCCCCCGGAGCAACCTGGATTAAGTGCCTTGCTCAAGGACACAATGGTGGTGGCTGTGGGGATCGAACCAGCAACCTTCTGATTACCAGTTATGTCCTTTAGCCCACTATGCTACCACCACTCCATACACTCCATAAAGACAAAACAAAACCATGAATGACTAGACTAGACTTGACATAAACGAAACATGACTAGACTAAAACTTGACTATGACTTGACCAAAACAACAGTGTTACATTAACAATACTCCACAATGGAAAATGGCAACATGAGGGCTTAAACACATGACATGGGGGAACATAACCCAATGAACAAACAGAACTCTAAACAAGATAATTAAACAACAAACCAATGAAAACAAGACACATGAACAGGGACTAAACTTTTCAAAATAAAAGACATGGAATCAAGACATGAACAAAAACACATCTAAACATGACAAGGCATAAGCACAAAGAACGAGCAGATTCATCCACAACTGTCCCAAAGGAGTTTTATTCCACAAATCAAATGCTAGCCGCTAGGCGGAACAAGCACAAAAAGAAACAAGAAAGGCACCCAGCTTCCTCGGACGTTCAAGTGTATGTTCAGCAAGACAAGTTCACTTGGAGGCACGTGAGAAACACACCATGACTTCCTCAGTCCATTGATTTTATTAAAGACATTGCTTGTTGTGGGCATGTAAATATTTTGTGGCCATCTTTAGTATCTATTCTCAATTTGGCCAGAAACATCAGTGGGAAAGAGATACTCTGTTGAAGCAAGAATTTCTTGAAGGATTGTTACTACACAAAACAAACTCCAGCAACTAGGCGGAACCAATACAAAAAGAAACAAAATGGTGCCCATCTTCCTCAGACGACTGTGTATGTTCAGAAGTTCAAGCTCACTTGGGGGCCACATGAAAAACTCCAAATGGCTTACTCACCCCATTGTCTCTATGAAAGACAATGCTTGCTGTGGGCATGTAAATATTAGTAACTTCTCAATTTGGTCGGGATCATAAGTGCAAATGCAATCTTCCATTGATGTAAGAGTTTCTTGCATTCCTTGAATCGATCACATTTCTCTCTTGTCGAATTCGCAAAGTCTGGGAACAAGAAAATGCTGTGTTTTTTCAAAGAAAGCCTTCCTTTGCTCCTCGCCTCACGTAAAATGATATCTTTATTGGATGATCTCAGAAATTTGGCCAGAATTTATCTCCCCCAGCAGATCTCCGAACCGGCACTCTGTGAGCTCGCTCGATTTCCAGCTAATGGCCTGTTATGTCCAGCAAACTTGGGAAGAGCTCCTCTAGGAATTTCACCATATCTTGACCTTATTCATGCTCAGGAATTCCAGTAATTCGGACGTTGTTTCGCCAATTATGATTCTCAAAGTCTCCCAGCTTATCATAAATGCGCTGCAAATCTGCTTTGGACACTAGTGGATTAGCAGCTAATTCCCTCTCCGATGACTCCAGATAATCGATCCGTTTCCCGACATCCCCCATTCTTGTAACCAATTCAGAGAATTTTGCCTCCATCACCTTAAATGATCGACGTATTACCGCAAGATCCTACAGGTCCACTACGACCTTCGCCAGCATTACAAACATGCTGGACAGTTGCTGCTGGATTTCCTGCCGCACAGTCCAAATTGAGTTCCTGGTCTGCAGGCCTGTCTGGGGTATCAGCTTGAGTAGGTAGGTGTCTTTCTATCTCCAGAGCTTGAGGATTTTTAATTCTTTGACATGTTAACTTCAAAGAACAGATATGTAGAAGGGTGTATCGAATCTCACTGGTTTATGACATAAAAATAATTAAAAACTAGCAAAGTGTGTAGAGCTGTGAATTCACACGTCCGACTCTCACATGGTGCCACGTGACTCCCCCCAAATAAATTATTAAAAAAGTTGTACAATAGGCTAAACTGAAAATCAGGTCAACGTAGTATCTCAAAATAATACCACTGTTGTTTCTATCTCATAAAGTTAAGGTGAAGATATCTGAAGTGAGACAAAAATCCCCATTTGTGGTGAGCATCAAAGTAGGATTTTACTTTGGGCCCCATATGCTCAGAAACGGCCTTGGATTAATGCCTTTATTGATTTAAAAAAGTATGGCAGCAAATTGTACACTAAGTGTCATTATTATTAACAGCAGGTGACATTATTATCATATCCACCTTTTTCCAATGTCACGTGCTGCTTATTGAGAAATATGGGCATTACTTCTGTTGTCAAGTAAATACAGATGTTGTTACAATGTACATCCATTCATTTTTTCGTTGCGGTGTTGGGATTTTGAGGAGAGTGTGTATGATTTCATATGGACATACATCAGTCACTATACCAGCGTGCTACTGAATGATGTGCTGTTTCTCCCAGATGCAGTTGACATTTAATCTTAGCACAAACGCAACATTTCAAGCAAAATGATCCATTGTTTTTAGTGGAGAACCTGTGTTAGTTCAGCTTCAGATGTGTGTGCTTGTCATCTTGCCACCTGATATCAGCAGGGGCGTAGCACCAAATTTTGGGCCCTGGGTACAAACCATCTTGCTGGGCCCCCGTACCAAATATGTATGTATAGAAAACTGACTTCTAAGGGGCCCCCCCTGCCTCGGGCCCTGGGTACTCGGTACCCTTTACCCCCCCAGTCCGACGCCCCTGGCAGACAGACACACTGAGAATGAGTCGTGAAGTTCTCATTCTTGGGTATGTAATCGCTTTTTCAAGTTGTCCGATGGGACGGGTATTTTCTTTTAAATCCGCACACAAGTTTAAACTTTTGTTCGGCGGGTGATTGACTGGTGAGAGGTGGTGCTTCGCTGCCGTCCGGGACATATCAGGACGGCGTTTTAAAACCTCAAATGCGATGTTGTTTTTGACTACTTCTATATGTGTTTTTGTGATTCAATCACAAAAAGTTTTACATCCCGTTTACAACTATATTTATTGCTGTCCATTTGCGATCGGATCGTCTTATTACCAGCAGTAAACAGTGTCTAAAATGACTGCAGCCAGAGCTATGCAAAGCTATAGAACGATTTCCAGTGGAAGTCACACCCAAATTCGTTTCTCCAGTGAGACACCCAGGAAAAAGGTGGATAGGCTACATTCCGCTACTGCCATTCCAGATGAGTTTAACCAGAGATTATTTTGCAGAGATGGGCCACTTATTGAAAGTAATGTGAGATGAATGTAGAAAGAAAGTCTTACAGTTAAAAGAGCCAATCACCTTTTAGATACACACATCACCTGTCAATGAGCTCTAGAAAACGCATGAACATTAGCTATACAATATTTCTTTTTGCATAATATGAGGAAAGAAGCACAATTTAAGACACCAGAATTGTCAGATTTTATTGTTGATTTGAAATATGTTTTTGATTGTAATCTTGACCAACCGTTTAGGAGATTTTGGTCTTCCTCTATTCAAGTAGATAGGAGCTGCACTGGCATGACTGGAAATAGCCTCCCGAGAGCGTTCCAAAGACGCATGACAGTGTACTGACTTGCTAGAAATACTTGAATTAAACATTAGCTAATTACTGGATAATTCAAAGCACACATGGTGAACCTTAAACTTTTAAACTCAGAGAGCAAACCTTTAGATTTCATACTTCTACCAGGTAAATATTTTTAAATTATATTTTATTTGTTACGCACGCTCTTTAAGATGCGCGTGCCCGAGGGTTCTGACACCAGCCGTGACGTCATCGGATGCTATGGCAGCAGATTATGTTACACACATCCGGATTGGCGCCAGACTCCCGATCGCGTTTGTTTTTAACACAGCTTTATCTCTGACGTGCTGAAATCATACGTACAGTAATGAATGATTCTGTCAGTAATGTGATATCTGTGTGAGATTGTCGGCTCGTGATGGCGGATGACAGCGAGTGGGTGCTCGAGAGCATCGCGGGTTATCTGAGCAGCCCAGACTGGATCATCCCACTCACACACTTCATGGAAAACAACTGCTCAGGTACACAAACTACACAATATAACAACATTATATTAATACTATCATCCCACTCACACGCTTCATGGACAACAACTGCTCAGGTACACAAACTACACAATATAACAACATTATATTAATACTATCATCCCACTCACACGCTTCATGGACAACAACTGCTCAGGTACACAAACTACACAATATAACAACATTATATTAATACTATCATCCCACTCTCACGCTTCATGGACAACAACTGCTCAGGTACACAAACTACACAATATAACAACATTATATTAATACTATCATCCCACTCACACGCTTCATGGACAACAACTGCTCAGGTACACAAACTACACAATATAACAACATTATATTAATACTATCATCCCACTCTCACGCTTCATGGACAACAACTGCTCAGGTACACAAACTACACAATATAACAACATTATATTAATACTATCATCCCACTGTCACGCTTCATGGACAACAACTGCTCAGGTACACAAACTACACAATATAACAACATTATATTAATACTATCATCCCACTCTCACGCTTCATGGACAACAACTGCTCGGGTATAAACAAAACCATCATTAATGTAATAATAGCAACAGGCTAACTTATAATGCAGGAGTTCAGCTCTGTAAATGTTCATTTACTCATGGTATAATACATTTACATTTATTTCCATTTGATAGTTTAAATGATTATGACTGAATAACAGATTTGCAATGCTGCAAGTGTTGTAATGTTTTAAAATGCTTAAAGTTTATAAATGCTCAAGTTAAAGATTATTTATATATGAATGTTTAATGTGGTTTCAGTGTTTGATGATGAAGATGAGAATAAACTGACCTACACTGAGATTCATCAACAATACAAACAGCTGGTGAGATCTGAAAGTTTTCAGTTTTAATTGAATTCAGTTGAACAAGAGTGTTGTTTTCTAACAGTTGTTTTGAATGTTGAGGTGGAGCAGTTACTGGAGAACCACATGCAGGAGGTGGGCATTAATGAACAGCAGTTTGTGCATGCCTGCTCGTCTTTTACAAAGACTAAAAGTTTACAGGTAAGACCTTGTGCTCTGTGTGTATGTGTGTCTGACCCTGAACAATCCAGATCCACGGGAATGGTTGTTTTTAATTTGTTTATTGAAACATAGAAACATATTTGCAGTCTTCCTGTGTTGATATGTCATGAAATCATGCAGTCGTGTCTCTGGGAGTGTGTGAACGTCACTGCTGGGTTACTGATGGGTTTTAGAGCGGTTTAGATACTCTTGCTCTTAGATTATTGTGCCGTACATTGGCTCACTTATTATTAGAGCAGGTATTTCGATGTGGATCATGTTTGTTTTGTTTTTGCCTGCATCAGATATAACTGTGTGTTTCGGAACACAGATCTCCTTCATGTTTACACTGATCAGATATCAGGCTCGTTAAAAGCCAACTGATCATGTTATGTTAATCTGCACACACAGCAGGACATCACAATCTACAATTTAATCTACTCATCAATCATCATAGTCATCATAACCACTGACACATCAAAACACTCATCACCTGTCTTTCTTGTTTAATATCAATCCATGACCTACTCAAAAAAAAACATTCAGATTTCAGACTGAACGACAAAGAAAATCATTTCAGTTTCTGTGTTGAGACAGTCAGAGTCAGTGTGACACAGTTGACAGATTAGTTAACTAGGTTAGTGAGACAGAGGACAGGCCAGTTCAGATGGGAGATTTACCTGGACTGCTGACAGTCTTTAATGCTCACAGACCTAGAAACCCAACGCTGATACAGCAAAGTCAACGGCCTATATATATACAAATATATATATTAGGGATGCACCGATCCCATACTGAAGCTTTTAGACGGATCGAGTATCGGTCAGACGAGCCCGATCCAAATCCAATACTGTGTGTTAGTCATGTTCGTTACAGTCAAGCTCCAAAAGTGATATCATAGAACAATAAAAACACCATTAAAGTAGTTCATATGACTCGTGCATTTTATTCAAAGCCATTTGAAGACGTGCGATAGCTCTATGATCAAATCACTTTATTGTCACACTACTGTGTACACAAGTGCAACAGTAGGTGAAAGTCTTGTGTGCAGTTCCGAATAACATAGCGGTACCAATTACAATAAACAACATATTTACACAACACAATTTACATAACAAATGTACACATACTTACACAACACAATATACAATGTACAGTAAACAATACACACAATATAGAATACACATACAATAAAAATAAGGGTAAGGGTATATAAAATATATATACAGTAGTTGAATTGGGGAGAATATATTTGACAGTCCAGTGTGTGATACAAGATGATAATTAATAAAGTGCAGTGCTGATTGTTGATCGTGAGAGATCAAGTGTTCAAAAGTCTGATTGCTTGGGGGAAGAAGCTATCATGTAGTCGGCTGGTGCGGGTCCTGATGCTGCGATACCGCCTGCCTGATGGTAGCAGTGAGAGCAGCCCATGACTCGGGTGGCTGGAGTCTCTGATGATCCTCCAAGCATTTTTCACACACCGCCTGTTATAGATGTCCTGGAGGGAGGGAAGCTCGCCTCCGATGATGTTTCTGGCAGTTCGCACCACCCGTACCTGGTATTGTCGTACCAGGCGGTGATGCAGCCAGTCAGGATGCTCTCTACAGTGCTGGTGTAGAACCGTGTGAGGATGTGGTGGTTCATTCCAAACTTCCTCAGCCATCTCAGGAAGAAGAGGCGCTGGTGAGCCTTCTTCACAACGATCCAGCTGCACATCCAGCTGTTTAAGCCCAGAGCCCGGAGTTTCTCATCAAGCTTGGAGGGCACTATGGTGTTGAATGCTGAGCTGTAGTCTACAAACAGCATTCTCACATATGTGGTAGGCAAGCTGCAATGGGTCCAAAGAGGTGGGCAGAACAGAGCAGATGTAATCTCTGATTAACCTCTCAAAGCATTTGATAATGATGGGGGTCAGAGCAACAGGACGCCAGTCATTTAAGCAAGTGATTTTGGCTGGCTTCGGTACAGGCACAATGGTTGATGTTTTAAAGCATGTGGGGACTACAGACAGGGAGAGGGACAGGTTGAAAATGTCCGTAAAAACACCAGCCAGTTGGTTTGCGTACCTTCTGATGACGTGGCCCGGAATGCCGTCTGGACCCGCGGCTTTACGGATGTTCACCCGTTGGAAGGAACGGGTTACATCCGTAACAGAGATGGAGAGTGAACCATCCTCTGTAGTGTCGGCCGCGAATACTCTCTCCGCAAGGGCAGTGTTGTTGTCCTTAAAACGAGCATAAAATGTATTAAACTCATCCGGGAGAGAGGCAGCGGTGTTCATGGTGGAGTTTTTATTTTGTTTGTAGTCCCTGATGATGTTAATTCCCTGCCACATACTTCTAGAGTCTGTGGTGTTGAACTGTCCTTCAATTTTGTGCCTGTACTGGCGTTTGGATAGAGTTACGGAGGGCATAACTGGCTTGTTTATGCTCCTCCGTGTTCGCATGATCAAAACAGTCTTGTAGCATAGAGTCTGATTGGTCCGACCAGCACTGGATCGTTCTGAGAGTGGGTGCTTCCCGTTTCAGTTTTTGCCTGTAAGCGGGCAGAAGCAGAACGGAAGAGTGGTCCGATTTGCCAAATGGTTGGCGGGGGAGGGATTTGTAGCCATCCCGGAAAGGAGAATAGCAGTGGTCCTAGACCCGGCCTCCTCGTGTGTTGAAGCTGATGTGTTGGTGGTATTTTGGTGCTATTGTTTTAAAATTGGCTTTGTTAAAGTCCCTTGTAACAATGAACGCAGCCTCAGGGTGCGTGGTTTCCTGCTCACTTATACTCCCATACAGTTCCTTGAGTGCCCGGTCTGTGTCGGCTTGTGGGGGGATGTACACAGCTGTGATAATGACCGCTGTGAATTCCCTCGGTAGCCAGAATGGTCAACACAGAAGCATGAGATATTCCAGATCAGGAGAGCAGAAAGACTTGATAAAATGTACGTTCCTCTGATCACACCATGATTTGTTAATCATAAAATATACACCACCACCTCTGCTTTTACCTGAGAGGTCTTTCACTCTGTCCGCTCGGTGCACGGAGAACCCTGCGGTTTCGACGACCGAGTCTGGAATCTCCGCAGCCAGCCAGGTTTCTGTAAGGCATATAACGCAGCAATCCCTCGTCTCTCGTTGGAAAGAGATCCGCGCTCTCAGCTCGCAGAGCTTGTTGTCCAGAGACTGAACATTTGCAAGTAGAATACTGGGTAGCGGGGGTCGATTTGCGTGACGTCTTACTCTGATGAAAACATCTGAAAGGGCTCCGCTGGCGTGTTTGTTAACAGCGGGTCGGCGTTGAGGAATTTGAAGTCCGGTTTTTCGGTGTGTAATTGCCGAACCAATGTCCAAAAGGGTTTGTCTGTCGTACACAATAAGGCAGACAACATCCAAGACAAAACAAACAATAAACTGCCGGCAACGCAGCAGCCATACTCTGCGCCATCTTTGAGCTATGAATCACAAAAGCTGTGTTTAATAAGTAAATATATAAAATGCACGCACAGCTCCAGTGTGTCAGTGAATGGCACTGCTCTGTTTACACACACATTCTCTGTGCACACACACGCACAGAGAATCCATAGTCATTTCCAGGACAGCAGGGACACACAGTGACACGCAGCGAATGTGGCAGGGCATCCAGGCCATCACAAACTACAGGACAACATCAGTTGCTTGTGACAAAGATGCCTCCCTCCCAGATGTGCTTAATGACTTCTAAGCTTGGTTTGAGGCGCAGAACAACGTGGTGGCGAGAAGACCACCCCTCCTCCCAACGACCAGGTGCTCTGTCTTACCACGGCTGATGTGAAGAGTCAACCCACGGAAGGCTGCTGGACCAGACAACATTCCTGGTAGAGTGGTTAGAGGATGTGCACACCAGCTGGCAGTTGTTCTTACCGACATCTTCAACATCTCTCTGAACAGCTCCATCGTTCCAACATGCTTCAAGGCCACCACCATCGTCCCCATGCCAAAGAAGTCTTCAGTGTCCTGCCTCAATGACTACCATCCCGTCGCACTCACACCCATTATCATGAAGTGCTTTGAGAGGCTCGTCATGAGGCCCTTTAAGACCCAGCTGCCCCCCTCACTAGACCCACTGCAGTTCACGTATCGTCACAACCGTTCAACAGACGACGCCATTGCCACCACCCTCCATCTGGCCCTCACCAACCTAGATAAAAAGGACACATACGTTCAAATGCTGTTCATAGACTTCAGCTCAACATTCAACACAATAATTCCTCAGCATCTGATTGGAAAGCTGAACCTGCTGGGCCTGGACACCTCCCTCTGCAACTGGATCCTGGACTTCCTGACTGGGAGACCTCAGTCAGTCCGGATGGGGAACAGCATCTCCACCACCACACTGAGCACTGGGCCCCCCAGGGCTGTGTGCTCAGTCCACTGCTGTTCACTCTGCTGACTCACGACTGTGCAACAATGCACAGCTCGAACCACATCATTAAGTTCGCCGATGACGCAACCGTGGTGGGTCTCATCAGCAAGAACGACGAGTCAGCATACAGAGAGGAGGTGCAGCGGCTAACGGACTGGTGTAGAGCCAACAACCTGTCTCTGAATGTGGATAAAAAAAAAGAGATGGTTGTTGACTTTAGGAGAGCACAAAGTGAATGCTCTACGCTGAACATCGACGGCTCCACTGTGGAGATCCTGAAGAGCACCAAATTCCTTGGTGTTCACCTGGCGGAGAACCTCACCTGGTCCCTCAACACCAGCTCTATTACCAAGAAAGCCCAGCAGCATCTCCACTTTCTTCGAAGGCTGAGAAAAGCACATCTCCCACCACCCATCCTCACTACATTCTATAGAGGGACTATTGAGAGCATCCCGAGCAGCTGCATCACTGCCTGGTTTGGGACTTACAACGTTTCGGACCGTAAAGCCTTGGAGAGGATAGTGAGGGGACAGCTGATAAGATCATCGGGGTCTCTCTTCCCTCCATCAAAGACATTTACACCCCACACACCCCTCACACAAACTCTTCACACTCCTGCCGTCTGACAAGAGGTACCGAAGCATTCGGGCCCTCACGGCCAGACTGTGTAACAGCTTGTTCCCCCAAGCCATCAGACTCCTCAATACTCGGAGACTGGACTGACACACACACACACACACACACACACATATGTTGTGTTTCCATGTTTTATGGGGACTTTCCATAGACATAATGGTTTTTATACTGTACAAACTTTATATTCTATCCCCTAAACCTAACCCTCACAGAAAACATTCAGCATTTTTACATTTTCAAAAAACATAATTTAGTATGATTTATAAGCTGTTTTCCTCATGGGGACCGACAAAATGTCCCCACAAGGTCAAAAATTTCGGGTTTTACTATCCTTATGGGGACATTTGGTACCCACAAAGTGATGAATACACGCTCACACACACACACACACACACGTGTCCTGAGTTGCACTTTAATTATTGTCACTTTATACCTGGCTGCTACCTCAATAACTGCTATGTGCATAGAACACCATCTCATAGTATGTTATGTTTACATTTAGCATTTTTAGAAACTGCTAAATGTAACAGCTGCACTGTCTCTCACTGTGCCTATTTTCCTGTTAATTTTTTTTATTTTATTGTACTGTCCCGTACGTTTTGCACATGTTTGCACATGCACTTTATATAGGTATGTTATTTAGTCTGTGTAGTCTCATGTGGTTCTGTGTTTGTCCTATGTTGTTTTATGTAGCACCATGGTCCTGAAGGAACGTTGTCTCGTTTCGCAGTGCACTATACTAACTGTATATGGTTGAACGACAATAAAAACCTCTTGACTTTGTAAGCCCGTGTATCGGTCCAATGGCGGTCTCCAATAATACGGGTGAAGGTCTCCGCGTGTTACTGTCTTTCTTGTTACGCAACACAACAATATTAAATGAAATACATTTTCTCTTATGTATTACCTCGTTATTTCATCTGACTCCATAAATGAAAAGGTTTTTGATAATATCGGAGCATCATTAAAAGTGAGCGAACGTTTGATTATTCTTTTAACTCCTTTAATTATATTTTACCCGTTTAGATTAAGAAACTATGTCGCTTTGAGGTCCTCGCGTGTTTTTCTCTCCACCGTGGGTCTCACGATCACAAGCGGCCAGTATTGGATCATCAAACAGAGGTAATTGCTATATACCTGAGATCGGTCACGTTCACGTATACACAATCAAAGATACTTCAGTATAGCCCCATGGAATTGCACACACTTGAATGTAACTTAACGTTTTCTTCAGTAGAGGTCACGGCCACTATTACAGATGTAAGTTGACCAACATAACTTCTCTTGTAATAGCTTTGGATTGGCCATGCGTGGTTTCCCACGTACACTTATCTGGAGAAACATCAAATTAAAACAGGTAAGACACCCAAATTTAGATTGGTCAAGCAGTGTTTGCTGTTCTAAACGGAAATTCCCTTTTTGTCTTTGCAAACCAAGTACACTTGAATCGATGCCAAATATTAGTCGTCACTAATCTGATGCAGACTTGCGGTAACATACAAATCGTTTAATCTGTTTGGGAAACACAATGTCAGAGTCAGTCAGAATCAAATCAAATGTTGACAATTTATTGACCAGGTAACATAATCAATTCATAAATTCCAATTAGACAGTGATAAGTCAAAGTTAGACATTTTATCAAAACATTAGAAATTCGAATTGCAATCACCTGATATAAATTACACACAGTAAACTGTGTGGGCTCCTCTGACTACAGAGAACCCTGAGCAATGTGTCACACCTCCTTAAATACCCAAACCATGGACAAAGGGGATTTTGGGAGTGGTTAGGTTTGGAAGTTCTGGGGACATACCTCCAGAATTATAAAGCATTTGGCAAAGACCTTATAACTTTGTTGTCATTAAGTTTACAAACCTGGGAATAAGAGCACTATACCAGACACACTGAGACATTTTAAATGATACCAAACATGTTACACTAGTTACATTATTTGATACATCACATATTATATTTTGTTGCATGTAGATGAGGAGAGGAGGAGGGGGGAAGGAGGGGGGGCAGATGTTTGTGCCTAAATTGGCTTGAGGTTAGATAGAGGTCAGATATGAGATTTGTGTTTTATTGTCCTTGCTCAGTAGGATGTGTTGACTCAGGTGAAGATGTTCTTCTGTGTGAGAGTTTTTATGACTTGGTTCTCGCAGAGTTCTTTTACTTTTACGACCTCTTGATGTCAGCCTTACAGTTTGACTCACTAACAGCGGTGTGCAATATTTGAGAGCTACTCACGAACAACATCTCAGATGTAGATTCTCAATAGTTCGATTCACTTATAATATGCATTTAAAACAGAACCGGAGGAGCATTTCACCAGAATTTGAATAAGAAGCGAATTAAACTACTGTTTAAACTTGCCTACAAACAGACACATAAAGGACTTCCTGGAGACTTCAGAATGTGAAAATAAAAGCATGAGGGGTTAAAAGTTAAAGGTGCACGATTGAGATATATTACTATTATAATATATTATTAGTATTATTATTGGTTTACAAATGATAATAATATTTAAGTTGAATGGATTCCAAAAAGTAACTGTGGACTGATGTCTTACAACTAAATAGAACAAAAAAGAGATCTGAATCCTTTGAAGTCCAGAAACAAGAGATAATAAAATGGCTTCTTTTCTACTGATGAATTACTGTTAATTTTGCTGCTCCATTATCCAGTGTACTAGTTAATAATGAAGTGTTTCTTAATAATCTAACATTTATATGGAAATAATGTGTAGTTACAGCTTTGTGTTCTTTAAAGGGGTCATGACATGGGTTTTTTTATTGTATTATTATGTTCACTTAGGTGCAATTATAGTATTAATATATTTTTTTTTAAGAAAAACTTTTAAAATCTAGTGATTTATGACCTTTTCCCACCCTGTTTCTCATCCTCTGATTCAAACAGTCTGTTTTGTGGGCGTTTTCCATTTAAGACTTCAGTGTTAACGCCCACTGTTATGATTGGCTAACGTCAGTGCCTATGTATCAATTATTGACGCCCCCAGCCAGAACAATATGCAAGTAAACTAAGTAAAAACACTGTGATTATTCATAATGAATGAAATTGCGCTTTAAAAAGTAGTTTAAAGTTTAAAATAGATTACTTACAGTTTGCGTCGTCTTTGTTCCCAAAATAGTCGGCACGGACTTATCTTTGAGCAACAGTTTTCTGGCAAAGCCAGCATCATATTGAGATTTGTTCTCAAAACAGTCATCCTTAAAATGTACAGAACAAACGCTTAAGTTAACACTGCCGTGACTGGGACGTCCGCAAAAAATAAACTGCATCCATTTTTCCCTGACGTCTGGATCTTTCTGCAGCTTATTCAGAGGTTTTGTTTGACCACAGCCAGGAACAGCACATCTGTGTGGCATCGTAATTTTCCTGTGCACAAGTAGTCTCTGTCAGAGCTCGCTGTCCATCGACTGAACACTTGTGAGGCGACGGCGATACTGAAATGAGCGTAGTTGTCTTGGCGCTTAAAGCGTAGTTATCTTGTGCTGGAGGCGGTCATATGCAAACGCTGGTACGTCACTTCTAACCATGAATCCAGAACGAGCTGTATTTTGAGCTTGATTAAATAAATGATTCGTTTAGAATGGGGAGGACGTCTTAAAATATTAAACTTGCAGGACGTTTTAATGATACAAAGACCTCTTATATACCAAAAGATCAAGGCAAATTTGGTTTCTCACGTCATGACCCCTTTAAAGAGTATTAAAAGAGTACTCCAAATTAGTTCCACACAATAATGTAAAGATATTCTAAACTGATTATGCTAAAAACATCACTGGTATCGGTTGATACTGAGATTTCCGTTATCAGAATCGGTAGAGAAAAAGTGGTTTCTGTGTATCCCTAATATATATGTAAAGTGGGGTCCAAAAGTGTAAGCTCACTATGAAATTGAGATTTTATTTTTCATTTAAACCTGTAAATTAGCAAAGTGTTATGATAAAAGAATAAATGTGTGTAAAATGTAAATGTGTGTTTCTATATCACTAATAAAATAAGTACATTTGAGGTCCATTTGTGTTGCATAGTTTTGATGGCTTAACAATTGTTCTAAAATGCATAAAATAGTATTAACAATGAATAGTTGTGTCAAAACCATTGATTGTTAGTGCATGCTATCTCTAGGGAGGCACTGATCTGATACTTGGATTGGTATTGGCTCTGATACTGATGTTTTTAGACTGATCAGGCAACAGAACCAAATCTGATACTGTGTGTTAGTCATGCTCGATACTGTCATCTGTATGATATCCATCAAGGCTGCATGATAGATTGAAATAAGACTGAGATCATGAAATGGCCTTGCAAGAATTACTAGTAACTTGCCGCCAAAGGCTGCGTATAAAGTTCTTCATTCAGCACTTCAAACAGCGCTGTGTGAGCGAGTGGCTCCCTGGCAGGAGTAAGTGGAACACGCAGAGTAGAGCAGCAATATAAGATGATGTTTATCATATTATAATTCAAATGGAAAAGTTTGTCAAAATGGCCCCTTCCCAAATGCTGGCTATAAATGCAGTAGCATGAAACAAGTCACAGAGTAAAGCAATAGTCAGTGATCTATCTAAATAATCATGGTAAAGAACGATAGCGGAAGGTTTCATTCTTTCATAGATGTGTATTGCCGTTCAAA
This sequence comes from Xyrauchen texanus, assembly GCF_025860055.1. Classification (NCBI taxonomy): domain Eukaryota; kingdom Metazoa; phylum Chordata; class Actinopteri; order Cypriniformes; family Catostomidae; genus Xyrauchen; species Xyrauchen texanus. The sequence continues at coordinate 42,427,998 of NC_068299.1, forward strand.
AGTTTGGGGTCACCTGACCCTAATGTTTCTGATTATCTTATAGGGATAGTTCACCCAAAAATGAAAATTCCCTCATTATTAAGTCATGCACATGATATCCTAGGTGTGTTTGGCTTACTTTCTTCAGCAGAACACATTTGAAGCTTAATAGAAAAATATCACAGCTCAGTAGGTCCTTAAAATCAAGTGGATGGAGATTTCTCTTTTGAAGCCCCAATAATCACAGACAGTCATCATAAACATCATCCATACGACTCCAGCAGTTCAATTAATGTTGTCTAATGCGACACGATGGCTTTTGGTATGAAACCGATAAATATTTAAGTACTTTGTTTAACTCCTAAATCATCACTTCTGGTAACAAGGGGTATGTGTGTGTGGTGTAATCACATTGGCATGTTAGGGTTAACCATAACCATAACAGCCGGAAGAGCAGTGCTGTTCACAAGTGAGGAGGAACGCTCTACAGAAGCTTGGTTGGTTTTGGTTTAGCTCTGTATTTATCTGTTTCTTTACTTACAATGGTGCGTTTGTGTGCTTATCCTGGATATCTCAACCAAGAGGAGAAAGTGAGATTATGTCTGTATCATGGCAATGTGAATACGTCACATGAGAGACTGCTTGAAATCCACCCTGGAAAAGTTGGATTATACTTAAAAAGTACTTAAATATTTATCTTTTCTTGCACCAAAAGTGATCGTGATGCTTTAGAAGACATTCATTTGACAGCTGGAGTCATATGGATGATGTTTATGCTGATTTTTTGGGCTTCAAAAGAGAAATCTCCATCCACTTGCATTTTATGGACCTACTGAGCTGTGATATTTTTCTATTTGTCTTTCTATTTGTCTTGTGTTCTGTTGAAGAAAGTAAGTCAAACACACCTAGTATATCATGTGCATGACTTAATAATGAGAGAATTTTCATTTTTGAGTGAACTATCCCTTTAAAAAGCTGAAGGCGTATGCTTAAATGTTTGAAATTAGTTTTGTAGACAATAATATAATTGTGCTACCATATTAAATTATTTCATTATAAAACTAAAAGTTCATTTAATAAAAGTTTTTGAAATTGATGGACTAAATAATAAAGAAAAGCAGCCAATAAGTGCCCTGTATAGATGGGAACTCCTTCAATTCTGTTTAAAAAGCATCCCAGGGTGATACCTCAAGAAGTTGCTTGAGAAAATGTCAAGAGTACATGTCTGCAAATTCTAGGCAAAGGGTGACTACTGTGAAGATGCTAAAATATAACACAGTTTTTATTTATTTTGGATTTTGTTTAGTCACAACATAATTCCCATAGTTTCATATCTGTTATTCCATAGTTTTGATGACTTTATTATTATTCTAAAATGTGAAGAAAAAGAAATAAATAATAAAGAATGAGTAAGTGACCCTAAACCTTTGACACTGATAGTGTACTTATGATTTAATATGAAGTCTCTAATGGTGATGTCTGTTATTTAAACATTATGGGTTTAAATAAAGAAGTGAGACCATTTGTTACTTAACGTCAATAAAATTAGCTTTGTACTGAAAATATCAACTCATTTCAACATAGATTGTTTGAGTGATATAAACTTAACCTCTAAAACATTAAAGACATGATATGCTATGACAAAGTACTCACTAAAATCAGTTGGGTTAAAAATGACCCAACACATAGCCCAATGGTGGGTTGATATAGCACCGACACATTGTTGGGTTATTAAATAACTAATTTGTTGGGTTTTATTTTTTGGGGGGCCAAAATGTGGCTTTAACCATCCTAGTAGAGCAATTATTATTATTATTATTATTATTATTATTATTGCTGTGTAAATAAATTATTATGCACAAGTTACAAATATCTTGAAAATGCTTTATTTCCAGTAAATTAAAAGTTGCAAACATTTTCTTTAAGTAAATGGTTGCAATTTTGTTAGAATTTTACTTCCTTTTTATAATTAAGTTACTTACAATCATGTTTCAATTTGCAAGAACCACCACAAATAAATACGTAATAAATAAGTAGGCAATGGTGTAACGTTGCTGGCAAGGATGAAGATGATGACGATGGAGTGCCGAACCCAAGTGCAGTTTATTAAACAAAAGTGAGATCCAAAAACCCTAACTAGAAACATGAACATGACTAAACTAGACTTGACACAAACAAAACATGACTTGACTAAATCTTGTCTTGTCTTGTCTTGGCTTAACTTGACTTGACTTAAACGACACAACAAAGTTACATTAACAATACTCCACAAAGGACAATGGCAAACACATTACATTGGGCTAAAATACATTGACATGGGTAACAAGTTAACAAGACCACCAATGAAAATACATGACTGAAAACAATATAACAAGACAATGAAACATGAACCAATAACAAGACAATAACCTTATACAAAGCAACTAATGAGAAAAAAACACATGAAACATGGTGGGAACAGAATAATCACATGACTAGAGGAAATGAACAAATTTCAAAATTAAGGACCTGAAGACATGAACAGGCAAAATAAAAGACACAAAAAACAGGAACCAACAGAATAAACACGACATATCCCGTCCTCAACGGGGCGGCTCCCGACGCCCCAACACATGAACCAAAACAGAATAAACATGACTTAAGTCCAGTGTTCTGTAGGGAGCTGGGGGGTCGTGAGGCGTGGCGAGATAGGGCATGGGATCAAGGCGGAGTCCGGGGGCATGAGAGGCTCGAGGGGTGGAGCCAAGGTAGAGTAGGAGGGATGGAGGTGGTCATGGACCGGTGAGCAGAGGTTTGCTTGTGACATGACATGGAGCAGTCTGGGGTTCGACTGAAACATTGCGTGGAGACACTGAAGCTTGGTTGTGACATGGCAGGGAGTAGACTGAGTTTTGGCTGTGACATGGCCTGGAGCTGACTTTGGTGTGGCGTTGACATGGTCTTGAGCAGACTCTGGCGTAGCCAGGCACCTTCCTGCAATGGTAAAAGAACACCATCAAAATGTTGCTGCTTTTTGGCATTAAAAATCACAATAAAAGTGATAACTGTCGGGAATTCAGGGGTGCAGAACTATCTGAAAAATGGCTTCTGATTAGGCTATCACCCAATGTCGTGTAGATGCTGGCTATTGTAATACAGTGTGTTATACAGGGGTCGGCAACCTATAGCACGCGTGCCAATGGGGTAATCATTGGCACGATGACAGCACCTGCATTCCAATCTACTGTACATCTTGATATAATCCTTCCTCGTGATTACGCAGCATGTTTTCATCAGCTGAATGGGAAGCTAAACACTATTAAAGTGTGATGAAACTCGCGCTGCGTGTGCAAGCCATTCGCGCATCACAATCCAGCAGCACTTCTTTTTCGATTAATCGCGCAAGTTAATGCCCCCACTTTGCTTCAGTCAGAATGCGTGGATGACAGCCTACATTCCGTGTTTCATTTGTTTCTTTTTCATTTCAGAACAACACGTCATGTAATAAGGAAAACACCACTATTAATCATTCATCGGCACAGCCATTGACTAGGAAAATAAAAAATGGCACTCCATGTCAAAGGTTGCCGATCCCTGGTGTAATATCTTGTTGAGTCCAATTTTTGTATTATGTAATTTAGTGCCTTGCTGATATAACTTTCTAGATAAAGTGTTTCATATTTCCGCTTTGAAGTATTTTAATGTTACGCTGTAAAAAATTACAATATACTTTTCTTTCAGTTGATGGAAAAACTGCCGTGTCTGCAACACCAGATAATGAGTCTTAAAGCCGAGGCGTCTTACAATTTCTTCACGCGTTGGCCAAATATATATGAAATAGTATGTAGGATTTCCAAAAAAAGTGTCGGGACGTACACAGAAAGTGAGGGGGTGCATCCCAATTAATAGTTTCTATGTCACAGTTTAAAATAGACTGGCTTTATAGCATGTTGGTAGCCAAGTGAGCAGCAAATCAGCAGATACAAAATTAAGGGGAAATTATTTAATTAATCAGCTATTATTGTATGTTGATAAAGAAATGAAAGGCGTTCATATAACGTGATATTATTAACTTACCTTTGTATCTTCTGTTGACAGTGGCACTGGTCGACCATGAAATTTAAAATGTCCTCGCGAGACCAGTTTTAACCCAACTGGGTGCGTTCTTATAGAAACAACCCAATAAACGTTAGGAATAACCCAACAGAACGACCCAATATGTTTAACCCAGCTATTGGGTAAAATAAATATCTCAACGTTTTTTGGAGTGTATGTGTGCATATTATTTTTCAGATAATTTCTCATCTTTCTGGAAAATGATTATTCAATGTCAACAAAGTGAAAATAAATAGTCCTTTACAGGGACTAAAAACGGTCCAAGGAACAAAAGTTTTAGCAGAACGTAACCGGAACAAAGTGATTTTCAATTGTTCCGGAGTTAAAACATTATTTTTAAATGCTGATAACTGGTTATAACTGGATCATTTTTGTTCCGATAATTTATTCATGAAACTAAAGGCCAAAATATTTATCACAGTAAATGTTTGGAACTACATCACTTCATGTTGCCTAAAATAATGAAAAATGTTCTTTGATCCTAAAGAAAACTGCTGCGTCACACATTTCTTTGCCTAATTGCCCGTTGTGGATGTAGCGTTCTGTGAACAAACACCTGTAGAACTATGTATAATTACTACATATACATGCACTGCTAATCCAGATACAAGGAAAACTTTATTAGAGGTAAAAAGTACATTTCTCAGTTGTTTCCAAGTCTTCAGTGAATTATTGTTAGATATGGTGCATTAACACAGATTTAATGCTGCTGGGGTTTGACTGTAAATAAAATTATACTTAACTGTTAATTAACTGCTTGTTTTAATTTCTATGCCGATAAATCCACCACACAGGAAACATTAATTGCTTATTTTGGTAAGGAAAGTGGCTTATTTTGGGCTTGTTTTTCCAGAACTTACAGAATGATCATTAAAATTCTGTGCATATTTTTTTTTCACAGCTGTTTTTCGATTATATTCTTTGCTTGTGCCATCTTTTACCACTCACTCCAGTGGAAATATTGTGTAAAATGAGAAAAAATATTTGAAAATGTTTATTAGTTTTTTATATAGTTATATTATGCAATGTTTTGAAATGCATATAATTATTTAAGCTTGTTAACATAGTAAAAGTCATTTAATTGTGTTTGAAGTGATGTCACACCACAGGACGAAATGAGACACTGTATGAAGATTTATGGTGAAATTTATTGAATACTTTTGTAACAAACAAATTCATTTGCATCTCTATTTGAACATTAATGAAAATGCAACACATCAGTACAATCTTATTACTTAGTGTATGAATTTGAACTAAAAACAGACATACTGAATAATTAACATTTTGAAGGCGTCAAATCAGACCCAGTCATAAAGTCCATTCAGTCCATTTCTATTTTTAACTTAAAAGACTAAACAAATATCTTGTTTCTCAGGAGAAAGTCATTAAAATCATGCTAAAATAATTAAAAGCATGTTAAAATCATCAATTCAGCTCTTTGAACAAAGATTCCAGTGAACAAGAGAAATTTGACATTCTGGAGTTGTCACTAACAAAAGATCAGACCATAAACATGACAAGCTGTTAGAGCCAATATCAAAAAAAAAAAAAAAAAAAGGATGTAGAAATTATTTCATAGGAGAAATGGCAAACTTATGTGTTGAACATGAGCCAGTCCATGTGTTTAACTTCGCAACTCGACCATGGGGCTCAGGCTCTGAAATCTTACCAATTATGTCACTCCGCGAGTAGTAAATGGTATCTTCTTTGTCAGGCCACTGGAAGGCATTCTTGTTTCCATGTTGAACCATACAGTTCGCCTGTATTTCCTATCCCTGAATATTCAACACTTGGCCCACATATCGCTTCTCATCATATTTTACTATGATGAACTTTCCCACTTCAAACACTTGGTCTTGGTCACTTTCAACATCTTCATCCAAGAAGGACTGGGTAGGGATAGGGTTAATCTCTTGAGCTGGACTGTCACCAGCCATTGTGACTTTTGTAACCTTGAAGCAGCCACACACTTGGGTAGCTGCAGAAGCAACTTACTGCCCTATGAAACACCTCCCTGGTGTTGTGGAGAAAATCTGGTGTGTACCTAGTATGCCTTTCACAGCAAGGAGCACAAGAGGGAGCAGTTTGTCAAAGTCTTCTATTTCCTTTCCTATCTTCAAGTCAAAGAGGGCCTCTGCAGTTTGCAGGTCAGCCCCCCTTTGGACAGCCTGATCTGCCATACGCTTCACACAAGCTCCAACCCCATCAGGAGCTCCTTTTCCGTGGCCCCGTTCACTGTAATTCCATGTGAGACACTGGAACCCCCAGGTAAATGGTAGCGTACTCATTAGGAAACAGTTTGCCTTGTTGCGATACTGTGTCACAGGACCATCACTGATGAGGTGGAGTGACTCAAACTGTGTGTCATGCTGCATTTGGAGGTCTTCAATGACTGGCTGTAAGTGAGCCCATACAGCACGCTCATCATGCCTCAGAGATTTTGAGATGGTTGCAAAGCTCTGAATGTCCGTTTTGGTGTAGGCAACCACTGTATGTATGGTTACTTGGTTTCTATTTCCACCAAAGTGGAAAGATTGAATTTCTGTGTTCAGTGTTTCTGTGTTCAGTTTGCATCCATCATTTTCAGAGAAATCAACGTGCAACACCAAATCATTTTCTTGCAATTTCTCCTTTATCTCCCTCATTTTGGCTGATTGGTGCATCCAATTGAATTGATGGGAATTGATGGGATGCAATTGACTCCAGGTCACGCTGGAAGGTCTGTGCCAGCTTTCCCAGCGTTCCCTCAACCCCTTTTTAACCCAGTTCAGTGAACACCTTTTCCCCTACAGTCACCTTCACCCGCTCTGACTGCTCCCACCTAGCTGAATTCATCAGGATTGTGTATTATATATAATATTTACAATATTTGTTTAATATATATATATATATATATATATATATATATATATATATATATATATATATATAGAGAGACAGATAAATATTTATATTTATGTTTAATATTGCAAACATAAAAGAAGAGAATCTAGCTAGACATCTGACTTAATTATGTCACACCACAGGACTCTTTCACCTTTGCTGCCATTTTGAGTCATTGCTAATTAAGTCTGACCTTGGGCATTACAGTAACTGAATAAGTTCATTGTTTTAGACCTGAATATGATTATTTTTTTTAAATATTTTTCTTTTTTCTCGAACTAGATCAGTCACACCACAGGACTATCAAAAATGGACACGTTCATGGTCTGACAGAAATGACTTTAAGAGATTAACACTCACCTTTTAACCTCCTTAGGACATACAAACATCTGGGGGAATTCCTGGTAGGGAGCTTGACTAAAGGACCACTATGGCTGTCCATGTAACTGCCAGTACAAAAATCTAATATCCAATGTCACGCTACAGGACAGCATTTGTGTTTCAAAACTAAATGTACTGTAAATATTATTTTAGTACTTTTTAGCATTTTGAAAACTTAAGTTAATTAAATAAATACATACAAAATAATGCCAAGGCATTTATTAGCTGCTCCAAACATATCTGCTTTATTTTACTAATATTTACATTTGATGAGTAATCAATGTTACAGTCACACCGCAGGACATTTTGCTATTCACCTTGAAATATGAACAACACCAAATACATTTTACGTCCCAAAATCATAATATTGAAATAAAATGATGTTCTATGCCCCACTGGCATGTGGTGTTTTAGTTGAGAAATGCAGTTCAGTAAACATTTAGACTTAATTACAGAAAAAACATGCTTCACGTCATCTGCCCAATTGTAAAATATGTCTGTTGAAAATATTGTTTTAGGAATGGTGTAACCCTCAAGTGAGGTGGATAAATAAATAAATCCATTATAGCACTATAATACTGTACATGTAAGTGAACAATTAAAAAAATTATTGTTACTTAAACTACATTTTTCCATGGTATGCTTGACATTGTGTAATCCATCAGCTGGAGTGAAATGCAAGAATTCCTTGAATGTCACTGTGCAAGCATCGAGCTACCACAGGCACCTGTCCTTTTTGCTGTTGTCTTTAATTTTAAATGCTTTTAAATATCCTAAAGAAATGGTTCAGGCAAAAAAAATAAAAAAATAAAAATTCTGTCATCATTTGGCACCCTCTTCCAAATCGACAACCTTTTCCCCCTGGAACACAAAATAAAATCATTTAGAATATTCATGCTGCTTGTTTCAAAACAACAAATGAATAATGCTTCTAAGGTACTGTCATTCATAAAAGTACACATATTACTCATGTCCTGTACAATCCAAGTATTCTGAAGCCATATAATAGCTTTGAGGAACAAGACCCAAATTTCATTAGATTTTCACTGATAATACTCCATGCTTTGCTGAGACCATTGGTTCTCCTGCATCAGACTATTTGTCTGCTTGAGTCAGGTCTGGGTGTTCACGGTCTAGCGGATGTTGTGGTGCCAAAGACGCAACCCGTTTTGGTGCTCCTCTCTAGAATTGTGCCTTTTCTGATTATCACTATTGCATTTTTGAGCAATCAGGACCCAGTTGGCTGCTCTTTGCACTTTATTTTGCACTTCCTTGAGGAAAAAGTTTATACGCAAGTCTGACCACATCCACACATAAAGTTAATGTTGTGTCAGTGCATGTCGTGCTTCAGTGAATGGATTGTTTATTGGTAAATATTCAATGGTGGCCAGGTTTATGAAGGGGAAATGTATTCCATCTCACCCAGTGCATGTGTGTGGGATCTTTCTGTGGCACTAGAGATGTTTGTTACTCCACTGTTTGATGGTATTGCCAGATGGCATCGCTATAGTTAATTGTTTCTTAGACTTTCAACTGGTTTTGTCTGTGAACAGCTCTTGTCTTGAGTTTGCCCCTTTTTTATTATATCAGAGCATAAAAAGTAATTGGCTCTGTGGAACAATAATGGGCGTTTCCCAATCTGTGGCTGTTTTCAAACCAGGATGGACTTTTTTTATAACTATCCAATGAAAGTACAGAATCTCAATGAAGTAGATAAATCATTAAAAACAGTTGAAAAACTGCCATACCTGATTAGGAAACGCCCATTTGTGTTCTGCAGAGACACATGTCCATACTATCATATTCTTGCTGCAAGGGTTGTGTTCTCTTTACTTCAGCAAACAATCTGAGATGTGCATAGGAGGGCGGAGCTTAAGCACCATCTGCAAATGAAATGCTGTGATTCTATACAGGCTTTAGTAATCGTCACTCCTAATGGATTTCCCATTGTGTCAGCTACAGCTACTGAAGCAGCTTCTTATCCCTTATTCAGGGAATTGTACATAATTTAGAAAACGTTTTTAAATAATACAAGCTACAGTTACTAAATTGTTGTCCTTTCGCAGTGTTTTAAAATTATTTTATGGTTTTTAAAAGGGTTGCACAATTAATGAAATATATAATAGAGATTGCAATAACAGCTGCCACAATAATTCATGAAAAGTGTCAACTGTTTCCATTTCAATTAAATCTACTTGATTTGGTTTTTTATGTTGCTAAGTGGCCCAGTGTGAATTTATCAGTTTAGGCACTGTAAAGTCGTCCAGGAAACATTTTTCAGCCTGTTTTGGATGTCTAGCCTACATAAAGAATTTGAAATACAGATGCTCCATAAAAAATTAAAAAGTAAAAAAAAAAAATCTAATTTAAATTCTATTCATTAAAACAAATAGCACTTACATTTTCATTTACATTTATACATTTGGCAGACGCTTTTATCCAAAGTGACTTACAGTGCACTTATTACAGGGACAATCCCCCTGGAGCAACCTGGAGTTAAGTGCCTTACTCAAGGGCCCAACAGTGGCATCTTGGTGGTGCTGGGGCTTGAACCCCCAACCTTCTGGTCAGTAACCCTGAGCCTCAACCACTGAGCCGCCATTGCCCTACACTTACAGTTGAAGTTTACTTGCAACAACAACTCAAAACAAGCTATAGTGCTTTATAGTCGCAAGGTAATTAGCACACAGCAGCCATAGTTCCCGCCAACTGTTTATGTAGTGTCCTAAACTAGCGCTAGCGAATAAAAACTGAAATAAATAATTCTCTCTACTATTATCTATCATACTATCTACTACTATCTCCCCAATTTGGAATGCCCAATTCCCAATGTGCTCTAAATCCTTGTAGTGGCATAGTGACTCAAGTCAAGTCAAGTGTTTTTTTATTGTCGTTTCAACCATATACAGTTAGTACAGTACACAGCAAAACGAGACAATGTTCCTCCAGGACCATGGTGCTATATAAAAACAACAAAGGACCAACACAGGACCACATGAGACAACACAACGAAATAAAATACCTATATAAAATACCTATATATACCTATATAAAGTGCACGTGCAAACATGTGCAAAGTACGGGACAGTACAACAAATGTCTGACAATGAACAGGACAATAGACACAGTGCAGCGCCGACCAGTACACAGTAGTGCAAAAAGATGACAGTTTCTAAAAACGTAAACATAACATACTATGAGATAATGTTCTATGCACATAGCAGTTATTGAGGTTGCAGACAGTTATAAAGTGACAGTAATTAAAGTGCAACTCAGGACACGTGTGTGTGTGTGTGTGTTAGTCCAGTCTCTGAGTATTGAGGAGTCTGATGGCTTGGCGGAAGAAGCTGTTACACAGTCTGGCCGTGAGGGCCCGAATGCTTCGGTACCTCTTGCCAGACGGCAGGAGGGTAAAGAGTTTGTGTGAGGGGTGTGTAGGGTCGTCCACAATGCTGGTTGCTTTGCGGATACAGTGTTTTTTGTAAATGTCTTTGATGGAGGGAAGAGAGACCCCAATGATCTTCTCAGCTGTCCTCACTATCCTCTGCAGGGCTTTGCGGTCCGAAACGGTGCAAGTCCCAAACCAGGCAGTGATGCAGCTGCTCAGGATGCTCTCAATAGAACCTCTATAGAATGTAGTGAGGATGGGGGGTGGGAGATGTGCTTTCCTCAGCCTTCGAAGAAAGTAGAGACGCTGCTGGGCTTTCTTGGTGATAGAGCAGGTGTTGAGGGACCAGGTAAGGTTCTCCGCCAGGCGAACACCAAGGAATTTGGTGCTCTTGACGATCTCCACAGAGGAGCCGTCGATGTTCAGTGGAGTGTGTTCACCTTGTGCTCTCCTAAAGTCAACAACCATCTCTTTTGTTTTGTCGACATTCAGGGATAGGTTGTTGGCTCTACACCAGTTCGTCAGCCGCTGCACCTCCTCTCTGTATGCTGACTCGTCCTTCTTGCTGATGAGACCCACCACGCTCGTGTCATCGGCGAACTTGATGATGTGGTTCGAGCTGTGCATTGCTGCACAGTCGTGAGTCAGCAGAGTGAACAGCAGTGGACTGAGCACACAGCCCTGGGGGGCCCCAGTGCTCAGTGTGGTGGTGGTGGAGATGCTGTTCCCGATCCGGACTGACTGAGGTCTCCCAGTCAGGAAGTCCAGGATCCAGTTGCAGAGGGAGGTGTCCAGGCCCAGCAGGTTCAGCTTTCCAATCAGGTACTGGGGGATGATTGTGTTGAATGCTGAGCTGAAGTCTATGAACAGCATTCGAACGTATGAGTCCTTATTGTCTAGCTGGGTGAGGGCCAGATGGAGGGTTGTGGCGATGGCATCGTCCGTTGAACGGTTTGGACAATACGCAAACTGTAGTGGGTCTAGTGAGGGGGGCAGCTGGGGTCTTAATGTGCCTCATGACGAGCCTCTCGAAGCACTTCATGATGATGGGTGTAAGTGCGACGGGACGGTAGTCGTTGAGGCAGGACACTGAAGACTTCTTTGGCATGGGGATGATGGTGGTGGCCTTGAAGCACGCTGGAACGACGGCGCTGCTCAGAGAGATGTTGAAGATGTCGGTAAGAACATCTGCTAGCTGGTCTGCACATCCTCTGAGCACTCTGCCAGGAATGTTGTCTGGTCCAGCAGCCTTCCGTGGGTTGACTCTACGTAGAGTTTTCCTCACATCTGCCATGGTAAGACAGAGCACCTGGTCGTTGGAAGGAGGGGTGGTCTTCCTCACCACCACGACGTTCTGCACTTCAAACCGAGCGTAGAAGTCATTCAGCGCATCTGGAAGGGAGGCATCTTTGTCACAGGCAACTGATGTTGTCCTGTAGTTGGTGATGGCCTGGATGCCCTGCCACATGCGCCGCGTGTCACCGCTGTCCTGGAAGTGACTGTGGATTCTCTGGGCGTGTGCGCGCATTGCCTCTCTGATTGCCCGTGACAGTTTGGCCCTAGCTGTTCTTAGGGCTGCCTTATCGCCTGCTCTGAAAGCGGAGTCCCGGGACCTCAGCAGCGTGCGCACCTCCGCAGTCATCCACGGCTTCTGGTTGGAGCGTGTGGTGATGGTCTTGGAGAAAGTGACATCATCAATGCACTTGCTGATGTAGCTGGTCACTGATGCTGTGTATTCCTCCAAGTTGGTAGAATCGCCATATGTTGCAGCGTCCCTGAACATGTGCCAGTCAGTACACTCAAAACAGTCCTGAAGAGCAGAGATGGCTCCTACTGGCCAGGTTTTCACCTGCTTGGAAAGCGGTTTTGTGCGTCTGACGAGCGGTCTGTATGCTGGAATTAACATAACAGAGATGTGATCTGAGTAGCCGAGGTGGGGGCAGGGCTCCGCCCGGTACGCGCCTGGGATGTTTGTGTAAACAAGATCAAGCGCGTTCGCCCCTCTCGTTGCAAAGTCCACATACTGATGGAATTTAGGGAGCACTGTCTTGAGATTCGCATGCTTGAAATCTCCGGCGACAATAAACAGTCCGTCGGGGTGAGCGTTCTGCAGTTCGCTCATAGCCCCATACAGTTCACAGAGCGCTTCCTTAGCGTTAGCGCTGGGGGGAATGTAAACTCTGGTTATGAAAACAGTGGTGAATTCCCGTGGTAGATAAAAAGGTCTGCATCTAACAGTCACAAGCTCCCAACAGTGATGAACAGTAACTAGAGACTAACATAGAGTTATTGCACCATTCCGTGTTGATGTAAACACACAAGCCACCACCGCGAGTCTTACCGCAGAGAGCTGTATTTCTGTCGGCACGAAACGAGGTGAGCCCGTCTAGCTGAATGGCCGCATCCGGAACTCTGTCGCTGAGCCACGTCTCCGTGAAAACAAAGACGCAGCAATCTCTAAACTCACGCTGCGTAGCCTGCTGGAGTCGGATATAGTCCAGTTTATTGTCCAGGGAGCAAACATTTGAGAGCAGGATAGACGGGAGAGCCCGCCAGCTAGGGTTTGTTTTTAGCCTAGCATGGACCCCCGCCCTCTTGCCGCGTTTCCGCTTTCTCGCACACCGCTTACGACGTCCTCTCCCCCGGCCACCGGCATCAGGCGACGGCGAGGACTGGAGGCCCGGTCTCCGCAGCAAGCCGAGTACGCGTAGCGCCTCCTGCAGTTCATCATGCAGCTTGGTTTTTGCATGAGTCTTATATTTTAGTAGTGTCTGGCGATGGTAGACACGAACACCGGTTGCTCCGATGTCCGTGTGCTGCAAAAGTCTGGCTTTTTTAACAAAAATAGCACCATTGTGGATCCGGAGTGGCCGCTGCGTGCTACCGCGCCGCCATCTTGGATTCAGTTATCGCCTCAATATGGGTGGTGGAGGCCGAATCTCAGTTGCCTCCATGTCGGAGACAGTCAATCCACGCATTTTATCACGTGGCTTGTTATTCCCATGGAGACATAGCGCGTGTGGAGGTTTCATTCTTTTCTCTGTGGCATCCACGCTCAACTCTCCACGCACCCCACTGAGAGTGAACCACATTATAGAGACCACCAGGAGGTTACCCCATGTGACTCTACCCTCTCTAACAACCGGGCCAATTTGGTTTCGTAGGAGACCTGGCTGGAGTCACTCAGCACGCCCTGGATTTGAACTAGCGACTCCAGGGGTGGTAGTCAGCGTATTTACTAGAGATGCACCGATTGCAATTTTCTTGGCCGATTCCGATTTCCGATTTTTTTGCAAGTGTGACCTGCCGATTCCGTTTTTTTTTCAGATTTTATTATTGACCACATAAGTTACAGGATCTTCTCTCACTTAAACAACTCTCAAAATAAAGTGCTCTGTGACTGGAAAGAGGTAGAAATAACAATTAACTGCAAATGAGTTGCTTTATATAACAGATGTCATTTTCCACTATTTTTATAATTGGACCTTTTTCTCTTTATTACTCGTCTAACAAAACAATTCCAAAGATCTGAAAAACTGAAGTGTCCAATAAGCTCAACTTACGTTAGATGTCCAAATATCAGTTGTAAAACTGAGCACTGCTTCGGGAATGGCTTGTAACCATATCTGTCAACACTCCCGTTTTGTTATTTCTCCCAAAAAAAACTCCCTTAATTTGTATGGCCCAAACCACGTTATATGAATAATCACATCAATATATTATTCCAAGGTGGTCCAGTTGCCAGATCTTGAATGAAATGCATCCTACTCACACAATCGACACATCATACAAATTACAAATCATTTTTGACCACAATCTGGCAACCTACAACCCATTTGCGCTGTTGATATCTGCGCAGGCAGTAGACGCGGGATGTTAAATCAAGCATCACTGGTAGAGGGGAGGAGAATTGAATTTCATATCCCGAAGCCATATCGACAATGCCCACGCCTTTTGCAATGTGTGTAGAACTGATTTTAATATCGGACATGTTAAATTATGTTACTCAGCACATTAAATCACAACGCCACAATTTGTATGTATTTAGCCTGCCTCTGCCATCCAGCACCCCCCTTCCCCTCTCCCGGATTTGTGTACCCAAATGTTGACAGATAACAGGCTGTGTGTATTACATGACATGAGATTAAACAACTTGGGCAACACGACGTCGGAAAATAACCACCTACTCTGTATTGAGGAAATTTATCAGATTTCTGATCCCTCTGTCCTCAACTATGGAGAACAGCTGGTCATCCAGGGCCATGAATTCCATAATTTTCCTCGTAATTGCTTTGGTCTTTTCGCATTCCAATGAATGATAGGAGAGGCTGCTGACTTGTGACTGGCTATGAGCTCTGGCTAGCTTTAGCCACTTTCACTTTCTTTTTTAAAATGGGCATTTTCAGCTGGGTGATGGTGTTTTAAATGTCTAATTAGGTTTGTTGTTCCAAAAGTTATTGTGGTGGTTCCCCCACTGTTTACTTTGGCCTTACAATTATTACACATTTCGAACTTTATGTATTCTTCACTCACAGTGATGATCTTCCACGCCAATGACATGTTTACGTGCGGCTGTGAAGTTATTGCCTGCGCCGCTAGCAACAAAACGGACCGGCTTGGAATCGGAAAGACGTGAGGCTGACCGGTCAGTCACCGGTCCGGCCGAGCATGCGGAAAATCGGCTAATTCCGGTCCCTGGCCGGTCGATCGGTGCATCTCTAGTATTTACACTACCCAGGTCCCCCCAGCCTCACTGTGAGGGCCAGTTCCCCTCTGACTAAACAACATGAATCTAATACCAATATTATTATATTATTTATTTGTGTGCAGTGCAAGTCATGGTTTTAAAATTTGTAAATTAAGTAAGCATTAAGGTCCAGTGTTTTAAGAATAAATGTTTGTATTTTTTTGCATGAACTGTAAGATTAATGACTATTGTCTTTGAAGTTCATCCTGGACTAACTGCAGAAGTTCAGATTGATGCATTGTCCTTTGTTAGTTGGCTGATGAAGGCTTTTGTTGGCATTTCAAGAGGGGTTTCCATAATAGACAAATGTGATGCAGGCAGAGATCAGTGGGGTGCATCATAGTTCAACCTGCAGATCATTTCGGTCTATCCTAAATCCAAGGTTCAGGCAGTGGATTATGAAGTATCCAATGTCTCACAGTTGGTGCTGGCATCAGTTCATCCTCCGAAGTCAATAGACTAAAGCCATATCTGGCTAGCACTTGGGCTGGGTATCGAGTTCGATACATTTTAGGCACCGACTGAATTGCCTCAAAAAATTGAGTATCAAAAAATGCCTTTTCATTCGGTACCAAATTTCGATACCTAAGGGGTAAATCTCGTCAACATCAGTGATAAGCATGTAACATGCTAGATATGCCCAAATCTAAAAGTGCCGGTGATTTGGCTGTGTTTAGGCATCAAGGAAAAACACTAGTTTCGCGCGGTTACGTCCAGAGACATGGCTCACTCGTGAGGCTGTAGTGTGTATGCGTCCCAACACCCATAGATGTAAAAGATGTGGAAAAGATCAAAAGTGTGGCTACATTTCACCAGGCTCGATGCCAACAGCGCCCAATGCAATATTTGCGACAAGATAATTGCTGCCAAAACCGGCAACACGACAAATGTTCTCTCCTACCACAGAGCTTCCTTCAACATGCCCACTACACGAGGAGTCCTCCAAAAACTACTGATGAATGCAGCAGCGCTATGACTGGGACTCCGACAGGTAAGGTTAACATTTAGCAAACAAACCAACAAACCAAATCGGCTCACTTGTAGTGGTACATGCTTGAGTACTTGTTAAATTAACGTTTCTGTGCGCTTTGACCTACGTAACATTAGTAACTCACATTAAACTAGTTATCTTGTTAAACCATACTTATCCTTTTTATTCCTCTTCACATTAATGTTATAGCCTCTGCCCCTGCCAACCCTGGCATGAGGAGAGCAGAAGGCTCAGGAGATGAGACTTTGAGTCTGTAAAAAAGTAAACAAACTGAAAAAATAAAACCAAAGGTTTTTTGAGGTAATGTTTGTAATTTTGTTAAAATGGATTTCATAAAATTGGTATCGAAAAAAGTATTGTTAGGAACCAGTATCGAAGTCAAGATATCGTTATAAAAAATTTTTTTTTAGCGATACCCAGCCCTGGCTAGCACTGGCTGTAGTTTGTCGTAATCTCTTAGCGACATGCAGCAGTGGAGTCCGACACCAAGTAGGAACAGAGCTGGATCTCGCTGGCTCTGGTAACCTTGGGAAATGAGAGACATGGAAACAAATAGTATAATATTAGCATAGCTGCCATTCTAGATCATGATGGATGTTTCTGGTTCCGGCAGAACTAACTAAAGCAGCCTAACTAAAGCAGCCTAATTGTGAGTTGACAGATAGATTATGAGTATGCCTGGCTAAATGGATGAGTCTTTAGTCTAGACTTAAACTGAGAGAGTGTGTCTGCATCCCGAACAGTGTTAGGGAGACTATTCCATAGTTTTGGAGCCAAGTATGAATAGGATCTACATCCTTTTGTGGATTTTGATATTCTTGGAATTATTAACAAGTCAGACTTTCATGATCATAATGAACATGATGGAATATAACATGTCAGAAGGTCACTTAATTACTGTGGAGCTAGACCAGTGTTTCCCAACCACTGTGCTAGTGTGCCGCAGTACACTAGTGTGCCATGAAATATTGTCGGGTGTGCTGTGGAAAATTATAAAATTCCACAAAATAAAAAAATGCATGAAAAAAATTATCATAATAATAATTTCAGGGATGCCGGTGGCGTGGGTGTTTTATCCGCTCTCCCTGTGCTCACTGAAATTAGAGACAGGTGTTAGACATAATTTGGCTCAGGTGTAAGTGCCCTTATCGCTTCCATCTCTCCGGACAGGCACTTGACCACCCCCCCGCTGCCACATACCCCCACCGCCCGACTCAGGCCAGGGAGCCATCCGGCCCCATTTCTGGAGAAGTCGGCGGCAGCCATCTGCACCGGCCTGTGGACCACCTTGAACTTAAAAGGCTGGAGAGCCAGATACCACCAAGTGATCCGGGTGTTGGTATCCTTCATGCGGTGAAGCCATTGGAGTGGGGCGTGATCCGAGCAGAGGGTGAAGGCCCTCCCCAGCAGGTAGTATCGGAGAGTGAGGACTGCCCACTTGATGGCCAGACACTCCTTTTCCATGGTGCTGTACTTGGTCTCCCTCAAGGAGAGCTTACGGGTGATGTACAGCACTGGGCACTCCTCCCCCTCCACCACTTGTGAGAGTACGGCCCCCAGCTAGTGTCTGTCTGTAATAGGAAAGGGAGAGAGAAATTAGGTGCATGTAAAAGCGGCCCCCCACAAAGTGTGGCTTTAACCTGCATGAACGCCTGTTGGTACTGCTCCGTCCATGGGACCGGGTCTGGAGCCCTCTTTTTAGTGAGGTCAGTCAGCGGGCTGGTGACGTCCAAATAATTAGGTACCAACCTCCTGTAATAGCCAGCCAGCCCCAGGAACTGCCTCACCCCCTTTTTAGTCTTGGGTCTCGGGCAGGTCGCAATCACCACGGTCTTGTCAATTTGGGGACGCACATGGCCATGGCCCAAGTGGAACCCCAGATACCGTACCTCCACACGCCCAATCGTGCACTTCTTGGGGTTTGCTGTGAGCCCCGCCCGCCGCAGCAATCTCGGAACTGCCCTCAGATGTTGCATGTGGCAAGCGCCATAAGTTGTATGCGGTCTAAGGATTTGGTCCATGAGACACTAAACGTAGCCGGGGCGCCAAACAAGCCGAACGGAAGCGCCACGAATTGGTGCAATCCGAACGGCGTGGAGAAGGCTGTTTTTCCGCGAGAAATTGGTGTCAAGTGGATTTGCCAATAATCCTTTGTCAAATCCAATGTCAAATAAAAACAAGCAGTACCTAACCAATCGAGCCACTCATCAACCCGGGGCATTGTGTACGCATCAAGTTTAGACACCGCGTTGACTTTTCTATAATCCACACAGAACCGCACAGACCCGTCGCACTTAGGCACTAGAACAACCGGGCTGGACCAATCGCTGTTGGATTCCTCTATTACCCTCATATCGAGCATCGCATCTAATTCCTCCCGAACTATTTTCTTCCGCTGTTCGGGCAAGCGATAGGGACTGATATGTACCACCACTCCCTGTTCGGTCTCGATGTGGTGCTGGATGAGGTTCGTATGACTCGGCAGAGGGGAGAACACATCCGCAAATTCTTGTTCCAACTTGGCAACCCCTGCAAGCTGAAACGGTGAGAGGTGGTCTCCACAAGTGACAGGAGTGTTATGAATAGGTTTTGTGTTTACCTCAGGCCCGAGCTCTGCCCTCTTCAGAACTACCGTAGCCAACGTCACAGGGACTGCCTCCCTCCATAGTTTTAGGAGGTTGAGGTGATATATTTGACATGTGCCCCCTCTATCGGTTCGTTTTATCTCATAATCTATGTCCGCGTGCTGTCCGCTCTAATGGCCCGGCGAGGTCCATTCCAATTCTCTCGAAGGGGACCTCGATCAGTGGGAGGGGGCTCAATGGCGCTTTTGGGATGGCCGGTGGATTTACCAGCTGACATTCATGGCAAGCCGCACACCACCTGCGGACATCGCCGCCAATGCCTGGCCAATAAAAATGGGCTATTAAGCGGTTCATTGTCTTTCTTTCCCCTAGGTGACCCGCCATCGGAAAACCATTTCCTGCCGGCTCCGCGGTATTAAGAGCTTGGTTGTATCTTCCTTAGTTTGAGTGTCCTGCGTTTGTGAGTTGCTGACCATCAATCGGAGCCTCTGAGAGAAAGCAAACGGGCGGTCATTTTTCCCCAGCTTCAAAGACGATACTGTTCCGCACTGCAACCCACCCGCTGCAGGATAGCCTTCTTTAGGTCTGCATAGGCAGCAAGTTGGGCTTCCCCAGACAGTAATGGAAGGAGCCTGACCGCCCATTGTTCACGCGGCCAGCCCCAGATCTCCGCCGTTCTTTCAAAGAGGTAGGTGAAGGCCTCAGCATCATCTTCCACCCCCATTTTCAGAAGCGTGGGGGGGGGGGAGCTGGGTGCGGATGTCGGGGGTTGCGGCCGGGGCTCTCTCCTGACCAAAGAGGCTCCGGATCGAATGCCGGTCCTCTGCTTGAGCCCGCAGGATTTCAAAGAACCGTTGGTCCTGGTCTTGGCGGAGCTCAATCAGGGATTGTTGGTGTGTCTGATGCATCCCGGCAAGGGACTGGAGGATCTCGGCCAACTGGGAGGGTTCTATGGGGCGTACTTGGATCCTGGTTTTCGGCACCAGTGTAAAGGGTTATGAATGATAAGGAGGACACAAAGACGAGTTGCTCCTCTCAAGTAGGGATTTTAATGGGCACAAATAACAAAACTCAGTAAACACAAACTTCTTAATGACATGTAGTTCTCTAACTTCAGGGAACATGCCAACACTGGACTGACGTGTTGCTCTTTCTCAGTCAGGTGTTAAACATCAGTTTGCTCAGGTGTAAGTGCCCTTACCGCTTCCCTCTCTCTGGACAGGCACTTGACCACACCCCCACTGCCACAGTGATATTTATAGGCGTTAAGGGTCTTTGTCGTGAGTCTATGAAGTGACGTCACACCAAAGTGTTTTTCCACACACATTTTGCTTCACCAATAATGTCTTTGAGAGTACTAAGCAACAAGATATATTTCAAAACTGTCCAAATTTGTGACGAGACATTGAATGTCTCATAAAGTCTTTTAATTAAATATTACCTTATCGTTTAGGAATATCAGAGACCCCAGTTATTGAACTCATTTAAATTCACCAAGAAAGCGCTTCTAAACATAAACGAGTCCTTTTATTACTTTCTGCTATCAAAGCAACTGCACACTTATTTTCTCTCTTCCAAATATATGTTTTCAATGTTTATTGTGAAGACCTCCCACTTTTTTACGTGGCAAACTGGTAAAATCACCCTTCTGTGATGGGCAATGTGGAGGGCAATGCGACGCTTGACGCTGGGTTCAGCCTCCAGATCTACGAGAAGTCGTCTGTCCGAGGCAAAGACCATAAATCTAATGACAATTTCCTCAGCATCAGTATCCCTTGATGTGTTTGATTACACACAGATGAGCACCAAGTTTAAATCGAAGTGGACGTGTTTTGTTATTATTTTAATAGTTTTAGTTTTTTGGAATATTGCATTGTTCATATATCGTGTTTTAGTGGTCTCCACTGTCACTGCGGTAAAAATATGTTCATCTGCTTCGTGTCTCTGTTGTTCATCTGTTCCCTTCATAAATAAATAAATGCATAATCTGCTATATGCACGTCCTGTAAGTTCATGATTAAAAATGAAACTGTGAATGGAAATAAAAGCTATTAAATGTCTTATCATTAAAATATGAAAATTGAAATGACGGTTAATAATAGATTGTGACGGGATTTTTACGACCCTGTCTGTCTAAATGACGGACGATTAGAAAGTCTAACGCAAGCACTGTATGTGACTTGTTTTTTGTTTTGTTTTTTGCATAGCTGAATTTCAAACATTACAAGTAAACACGCTACTAAGACGGACAGAAAAGTCCTTGAAAAAGATAAATATTGACGATGTTAGCCTATGTGGGATAGTGGTGTGCCGTAGTAATTTTTGTTGTAAAAAGTGTGCCGTGGTTGGTGAAAAAAGGTTGGGAAACACTGAGCTAGACCATTCAAAGCTTTGTACGTAGTTAACAGAATTTTAAAATTAATACGGAATTTAACAGGTAGCCAATGTAACGATGATAAAATGGGGCTAATATGATCATATTTCTTGGTTCTTGTTAGCACTCTGCTGCATTTTGAACCAGTTGAAGTTTATTTATTTATTCATGTAAATAAAATCTTGGCATTAGCAAAAGAGAGCATGTGTTGTAATTTAGCTATTCTTCTCAGGTGGAAGAATGCTGTTCTACAAACATTGGAAATTTTATTTTCAAAGGACAGATTGGTATCAGATATAACACCTAATTTCTTTGCTGTAGAAGACGACGTTACAGTACATCCATCGAGTGTCAAGTGATATTTTAGCGACTTGTTTTTGGTCCAATCATTATGACCTCTGTTTTGTCAGAATTGAGTACAAGGAAATGGAATTCCCAATGCACTCTAAATCCTCGTGGTGGTGTAGTGACTCACCTCAATCCGGGTGGCAGAGGACGAATCTCAGTTGCGTGTGAGACGTCAATCCACTCATCATGTGGCTTGTTGACTGCATTACCGCGGAGATATAGCGCATGTGGAGGCTTCACGCTATTCTCTGTAGCATCCATGCCCAACTCACCACACGCCCCACCGAGAGCTAGAACCACATTATAGCAACCACGAGGAGGTTACCCCATGTGACTCTACCCTCCCTATCAACTGGGCCAATCTGGTTGCTTAGGAGACCCTACTGGAATCACTCAGCGAACACGCAACTCCAGGGGTGCCAACTAATGCCAACATAATTCTCAAGCCTATTCAAGAGAATGTCGTGATCTATCGTGTCGAATGCAGCACTAAGATCTAAAAGCACTAGAAGAGAAATGCAGCTGCGATCAGATGATAAGAGCAAGTCATTTGTAACTCTGAAAAGTGCAGTCTCTGTACTGTGATGGGGCCTAAATCCTGACTAAAATTGTTAATATATTCCATTTCTCTGTAGAAATTAAAATAGTTGGGAGGACACTACCTTTTCTAGTATTTTCCACATAAATTATTGATTTGAAATCAGTCTGTAATTAGCCAATTCGCCAGGATCCTAGCTGTGGCTTCCTAATAAGTGGTTTGAAAACTGCCATTTTAAAGTTTCTTGAGACATGTCCTAAGCATATCGAGGAGTTAATAGGTTCTGAGATTACTATGAATACCTCTTAAAGGGGTCATGACATGAGAAACCAAATTTGCCTTGATCTTTTGGTATATAAGAGGTCTTTGTATCATTAAAACGTCCTGCAAGTTTAATATTTTAAGACGTCCTCCCCATTCTAAACGAATCATTTATTTAATCAAGCTCAAAATACAGCTCGTTCTGGATTCATGGTTAGAAGTGACGTGACGGTTAGAAGTGACGTACCAGCGTTTGCATATGACCGCCTCCAGCACAAGATAACTACGCTTTAAGCGCAAGACAACTACGCTCATTTCAGTATCGCCGTGCGCCTCACAAGTGTTCAGTCGATGGACAGCGAGCTCTGACAGAGACTACTTGTGCACAGGAAAATTACGATGCCACACAGATGTGCTGTTCCTGGCTGTGGTCAAACAAAACCTCTGAATAAGCTGCAGAAAGATCCAGACGTCAGGGAAAAATGGATGCAGTTTATTTTTTGCGGACGTCCCAGTCACGGCAGTGTTAACTTAAGCGTTTGTTCTGTACATTTTAAGGATGACTGTTTTGAGAACAAATCTCAATATGATGCTGGCTTTGCCAGAAAACTGTTGCTCAAAGATAAGTCCGTGCCGACTATTCTGGGAACAACGACGACGCAAACTGTAAGTAATCTATTTTAAACTTTAAACTACTTTTTAAAGCGCAATTTCATTCATTATGAATAATCACAGTGTTTTTACTTAGTTTACTTGCATATTGTTCTGGCTGGGAGCGTCAATAATTGATACATAGGCACTGACGTTAGCCAATCATAACAGTGGGCGTTAACACTGAAGTCTTAAATGGAAAACGCCCCCAAAACAGACTGTTTGAATCAGAGGATGAGAAACAGGGTGGGAAAAGGTCATAAATCACTAGATTTTAAAAGTTTTTCTTAAAAAAAAATATATTAATACTATAATTGCACCTAAGGGAACATAATAATACAATAAAAAAACCCATGTCATGACCCCTTTAAGATCTTAAATGGTATTTGATCTAACATACATGTTGTGGCTTTTTCCGATTAACACTTTTTATTGATTCACACAATTGACACAGAAAAGAAAATCATATATTCACAGAATCAACATTTAACCTCCATTATTCCCTTTCACCCTCACAATCCCCAACCCCACCCTGACCCTCAACAAACATCCCTGTGGTCACACTTCAGCATACACACATGAGAAAGAAAAAAAATATATATATATATATATATATATATATATATATATATATATATATATATATATATATATATATATATATATATATATTATTAAAAATTATAATAATCACATTTATTTAAAACTACACTTCTCTCTTCACTGCCACTCCCAGAGAGCCCTCCAAAAAGGCCAAATAGCTGCACTATTTTTTATTAAATGAATCTTAAGTTGCCTTGCCTTCTACATGACATTTCCGTGAACGCCTCTACACTGTCCATCTCTGTGCACCACTCTTGAAATGAGGGCGCTGTAGCTGACTTCCATCCCCTAAGATTGATGCTGAACACTGGCTAGGACCCAGTTTTTTATACTGTCATCACCTATATTAATCAGGGCTCTACGCTAACTTTTTTCCCAAGGAGTACATGCGCTCCTAAATGAAAAAATTTAGGAGCACACAAAGAAATTTAGGAGCACAGTGAAAATTAAATACAGAGTTTATTAACAAACTATTTATTACATATATATTTATACTGCGTGTATGAGTGTGTGTACGTGTACTAAGGGACACACATCTGTGGAACAGCACATACCTCCCAAATCACGCATTGAACCTATGCCTACTAAAATCAAAGGATATCAGTTGTCCAGCTGCTTTTATATGTTGACCATCTGGCATACTTGGAGGTCAGCCAGCGATCTCTCATTATGTCAGCAATTTGACCGATCATCTCCGCACATTGTCGTATGTGGGATTAATGTGTAAACTCAGTTTTGAAGTATGCAATGTTTATCTTTATTTTCAGCTGCTTCCTCTTCTCCTCCTCAGACCGCAGCACTTGCCTCCTCAAGGCTGCTGACACAGAGCCTGATGGTTTCTCCTGTCTCATCCAGAGCACTGGATATGCCACCGTGAGATGTTTCGCCACACTATCTCTTTTCAGATTAGCGATTGGTATTCCGGCTCTTTTCATAATTGGTGTTAAAACAATTCAAATTAAACTATTAAATGTAATTACACTCTACCTTAACCACAATTTATTTAAAAATGCATTGATTTCTTAAGAAAAATAATACTATTAAACATTTGCATTTAAAGTATAACTTATTGTATATAAACAAAGTGCATATACATCTAACCATTCAAAACGAACAGCATAATAGACAGGGCCACCGCTGGCCAAATTGATGCCCTAAACGTGATATGAGCGTGAAGCGATTGTCTGTGTTCCGCAACTGCTTTCGGGTCCTTGAATAACGTATAGCGAACGAGTAAGGGTAGCCGGTGGACTTTCTGGTGCCATCATAGGGTAAGATGGTGCCCCCCTAGGGAGTTGATGCCCTGCGCAAACTGTGTAGCATGCATGTAGGTAGCGGCAGTAGCCTACTGATAATAGAATAATGCACCATATCAAAGAAAAATAAATAATTAGCAAAACTGCAGCATCCCACAAATTGAAATAAATGTAAAAAAGAAGGATGTTATTTCACATGTGCATTTAAAGTATAACTTTTCAATGTATATAAATAAAGTGCATATAAATGTAACAATTCAAATACAATCTGAACAACATAAATTGGCTCCGCCCTCCCTCACGCATCTTTGGTTCATTGGTTGACACTGCGTGTCTGATTGACAGGAACAACAGGTGAGGCTTTTAGTCTGAGCAGACAGTCAGAACTAATGTGTGCGCTTGAGCATTGAGGCCTATATTATTTTATTTGTTTTTTTTTTCGTTATTTTTAAATCTTTTGATTATTCATATCTTAATTTTTTTTTATATTTGTATAAATAGATTCTGATATGCGAGCCGGCTCCCAACATTCACCTACAAGAGCCGACTCGTTCGCAAATGACCCATCACTATTTCAGATGCGGGTTTCCTGACATGAAGGACGAGATGTCCACCTGTTTCTGCCCTCTACAATATTTGCAGAACATGACGTTGTTTTCGAACTCTTGCCATGGGAACATTTTGAGACAATTTGCATTGAATCTATACGTTCTCCCTCCACCGGCTAAAGTGGACGTTGATGTGACAGCTGTGGTCACGGTAGCATCACTAACGTTGTTCTCAGCATCCCTAACGTTAGCCGTCTCCGGTAAACCTTGTGAAGAGACTTCATTAGTTGAACCTTGCGAATCCCCCTCGCCAAGTCCCTCTTTCTCCTCGTCTCTTTTTCGCTTAAAATAAAATGCGACGTCGCCTATACCACAACTTTTGTCCATTGTTCACCTTTTTCTCTCTGACCGGACCGCGTCATCACAGAAAACTCCGCTTGTGGAATGTGGGTTTTGTAATTTTTAAACAAAACTCTTAAGGGGGGTTACGTTTGTAATCTTTAATCGCACACTGTGCTCGTAAATAATTTTTCCAGTTCGCACATATCTATTTTTAGGGGTAAATTCGAGTGACATACTCGCACTGTAGTGCCCTGTTAATGACCGCCCCATCGCCTAAAATACAGAGTCTGGGGCAAAATTTTATTTGAGTGCCCAATGCATCACTAAAAATCATGGGTTTACTTTACACAAACACCAACACCTCCTACAATCCCCTCCTCCCCCCTCCTGCTACTCAACCTGCACTTAAGATCTGTGAAGAGGAGGTGTGCCATGGCTTAAAAAAAAGACAAGGAAAGCACTGGGCCCAGATGGTGGTTCACCCTTGTGTCTTAGATCCTGCCCCCATCTTCACTCTGTTTTTCAATAGATCGCTGGAGCAGTGTGACATCCCATGCTGCTTCAAATGCTTCATCATTCCTGTCCCAAATAAAACAAAAATCACAGGACTTAAAGACTACAGACCTGTCGACCTGATGTCTGTGGTCATGAAATAATTTGAGAGCCTGATGTTGACCCTCCTGAAGGACATCACTGGGCCCTTTCTAGATCCCTTTCAATTTGCTTACCAAGCAAACTGGCCTGTGGAGGATGCAGTCAACAGGGGATTGCATCATATCCTGCAACATCTGGACAGACCAGGGACATATGCAAGGATCCTTTTTGTGGACTTCATTTTGGCTTTCAACACCATCATTCCAGCTATACTCAAGACTAAACTACACCAGCTCTCTGTTCCCATGTCTATTTGTCAGTGGATTACCAGACTGGGGAAATTCACTTCCAGCACCTGTACAATCTGCACTGGTGCCCCCCAGGGATGTGTGCTCTCCCCACAAGTCTTCTCCCTCTACTCCAATGACTGCACCGCCAAGGACCCCTCTGTCAAGTTCCTGAAGTTTACCACTGTCATAGGCTTCATCCGAGATGACGATGAGTCTGCATACAGAAGGGAGGTTGAACAGCTGGCTGTCTGGTGCAGTCAAAACAACCTGGAGCTGAACACGCTCAAAACAGTGGACACTGACCCCCCTCACCATTCTAAACATCACTGTGGCAACAGTGGAGTCATTCAGGTTCCTGGGCCCTACCATTTCACAGGACCTGAAGTGGGAGACCCACATTGATCCAGCAGAGGTTGTACTTCCTTTGCCAGTTGAGGAAGTTCAACCTGCCACAGGTGCTGCTGATACAGTTCTACTCAGCAGTCATTGAGTCTGTCCTCTGCACTTCAGGAACTGTTTGGTTTGGTGCAGCTGTGAATTCAGACATACAAAAGAGAGTTCGGACTGCTGAGAGGATTATTGGTTGCTTCCTGCCCTCCCTTCAATAACTGCACACTTCCAGAGTGAGGAAAAAGGCTGGAAAAAATTCCTCTGGACCCCACTCACCCTGCCCACTACCTTTTTGAACCGTTGCCTTCTGGCTGACGCTTCAGAGCTCTGAGCATCAGAAACATCAGGCACAGGAAAATGTTTTCCCTCAGGCTATCCATCTCATGAACCGTTAAAACGGCCCCATTGAGCAATAATTATGTGCAATTCACACACATCCAACCTCTTCTGCCAGTACATTCCCTTGCACTGTATATAACAGATTTGTTTTTAGTTTTGCACTATGTGCGTGTGTGTGTATGTGTGTGTGTGTGCATTTATGTATACTACCGGTCAAAAGATTTGAAACACTCATTCTTTATTATTATTTTTTTCTTCGCATTTTATAATAATAGTAAAGTCATCAAAACTATGGAATAACAAATGGAACTATGGGATTTATGTTGTGACTAAACAAAAATAGATATTTTAGCATCTTCACAGTAGTCACCTTTTGCCTAGAATTTGCAAACATTTATTCTTGACATTTTCTCAACCAACTACTTGAGGAATCACCCTGGGATGCTTTTTAAACAGTATTGAAGGAGTTCCCATCTATATTGGGCATTATTGGCTGCTTTTCTTTATTATTTGGTCCATCAATTTCAAAAACTTTTATTTAATGAACTTTTAGTTTTATAATGAAGTAAATTAATATGGTAGCACAATTATATTATCGTCTACAAAACTAATTTCAAACATTTAAGCATACGCCTTAAAATCAAACCATTTTTAAGATTATGAGAAACATTCAGTCAAGTGTTTCAAAGGTTTTGACCGGTTGTGTGTGTATGTGTGTACTGTGTGTGTGAGAGTGTGTATGTATGTATACGTGTGTGTGTATGTATGTATGTATGTATGTATGTGTGTATATATATATATATACACAGTGGATATAAAAAGTCTACACACCCCTGTCAAAATGACAGGTTTTTGTGATGTAAAAGAATGAGACAAAGATAAATCATGTCAGAAGTATTTCCACTTTTAATGTGACCTATAACGTGAACAATTCAATTGAAAAACAAACTGAAATCTTTGTGGGGGAATAATGAAAATTAAAAACCTTACAATAACCTGGTTGCATAAGTGTGCACACCCTTAAACTAATACTTTGTTGATGCACCTTTTGATTTTATTACAGCACTCAGTATTTTTGGGTAGGAGTCTATTAGTATGGCAAATCTTGACCTGCCAATATTTGGCCACTCTTCTTTGCAAAAGCGCTCCAATCTGTCAGATTGCGAGGACATCTCCTGTGCATAGCCCTCTTCAGATCACCTCACAGATGTTCAATTGGATTCAGGTCTGAGCTCTGGCTTGGCCATTCCAAAACGTTAATCATCTTCTGGTGAAGCCATGCTTTTGTGGATTTGGATGTGTGCTTTGGGTCATTGTCATGCTCCCTCCACCCTGCCTGAGGCCCCGGTTCCAGCTGAAGATAAACACCCCCAAAGCATGATGCTGCCACCACCATCATGCTTCACTGTGGGTATGGTGTTCTTTGGGTGATGTGCAGTGTTGTTTTTGCGCCAAACATACCTTTTGGAATTATGGCCAAAATGTTCAACTTTGGTTTCATCAGACCATAACACATTTTCCCACGTGCATTTGGGAGACTTGATGTTTGTTTTTGCAAACTTCAGCTGGGCTTGGATGTTTTTCTTTGTAAGAAAAGGCTTCCGTCTTGCCACCCTACCCCATAGCCCATTCATATGAAGCATACAGGAGATTGTTGTCACATGTAGCACACAGCCAGTACTTGCCAGAAATTCCTGAAGTTCCTTTAATGTTGCTGTAGGCCTCTTGGAAGCCTCCCTGACCAGGGACGTCCAGTACTTGGTAATGTCTCTGTTGTGCCATATTTTCGCCACTTGATGATAACTGTCTTCACTGTGTTCCATGGTATATCTAATGCTTTGGAAATTCTTTTGTACCCTTCTTCTGACTGATATCGTTCAACAATGAAATCCCTCAGATGCTTTGGATGTTCTCTGCGGACCATGGCTTTTGCTCTGAGATGCAACTAAGAAAATGTCAGGAAAACTGAACAGCTGAACTTTATTTGTGATTAATCAGAGTAACTTTAAATGATGGCAGGTGTTTAATTACTTCTATTTAACATGAGTTTGAATGTGATTGGTTAATTCTGAACACAGCTACATCCCCAGTTATAAGAGGATGTGCACACTTATGCAACCAGGTTATTGTAAGGTTTTGTAGGTAATTTAAATTTTTCCCCCACGAAGATTTCAGATTGTTTTTCAGTTGAATTGTTCACATTATAGGTCACATTAAAAGTGGAAAAAGTTCTACATGATTTATCTTTCTCATTCTTTTACATCACAAAAACCTGTCATTTTAACAGGGGTGTCTATTGAAAAGAAGTATTACATTTTTTATTATTGTTTATTATTATCTATGTCTTGTTACTGTTTTGTATTGTTGTGCACTGGAAGCTTCTGTCACCAAGACAAATTCCTTGTATGTTTAAGCATACTTGGCAATAAAGCTGATTCTGATTCCATGCATAACAGCGCCAACTTGCATCCATCCTTCCAAACTCAAACAGTCCATGCACGCCTACGAGAGCCCCTGCGACAACCTTGACATCGAGATTGCTCAAGTCCGGTGTTTCTATACAAATTTTGTGAGACAGAATTACACAGCAAATATAATCTATAAAACAAACTCTAGACAATAGGCGGAATAAACACATAGTGTGTAGATTCATCCATAAAACTGTGCTGAAGGTGTGTCACTTTACAACATAAACTCCAGCTGATAGGCATAACCAGCACAAAATGAGAGCGCAGATTCTCAAACAGTCAAGCGAATGATCAGTGAGCCGGTCCACTCGGCTGCAACATGATTTCAAGCAAATGATTTACTCACTCCAATGACTTTGCAAGAAATACTCCTCAAAATAAACTCCTGCTGATAGGGGAATAAACACAAAGTGTGTGTAGATTCATCCATAAAACTGTCCTGAAGGTGTATTACTCTACAAAATAAACTGCATCCAATAGGCAGACTAAGTTCAAGTTCAAGTTCATTTTATTTATATAGCACATTTTATAACAGCCACTGACTGACCAAAGTGCTTTACAGAACTACAAAATTAAAAGACACCAACACCATGTGTAGTAGCACATCATAAAACAGTACAACAAGGTTAAGAACACCTTAAAACGGGAGACGTCCAAGCAGTCTCAGAGACTGTCAGTAGTAAAAAATAAAAACAGAGAAAACAGTAACAGGTTTAATACTAGTATCATACTCGAAGGAGAGAAATATAAAATAGACAGAAAAAAATATGTAAGTATAAATATATCTATAAAAACACCCATACACACACACATACACATACGTATATATATATATATACATACACACACATACATACACACACATACATGTACACATATACACGTATATGCACCTTATTTGTAGGCCAAAGAGAACAAGTGCGTTGTACTAAGCACAAAGAGTGTGCAGATTCATCCACAAAACTGTCCTGAATGTGTTACTCTACAAAAGAAACTCCAACTGGTAGACTGAACCAGCAGAAAAAAGCCTGTAGATTCCCCCAGTCAGTCAAGTGGATGTTCAGCGAGCCTGTCCACTCGGCTACAACGCGAGTACAACAAGATGACCCACTCAATCCATTGACTTTATGAAGGACATCGCTTGCTGAGGGCTTGTGAATGTTTTCCAGCCATCCTTATCATCTATTCTCAGTTTGGCCGGGAATATCAGTGCAAAAGCGACCTTTCGTTGATGTAAAATTTCTTGCATTCCTCTAATCAATCACGTTTCTCTCTTGTCGAGTTTGTAAAGTCTGGGGAAAAGAAAATGCTGTTGTTCTTCCTTTACTCCTCGCCTCACGTAACACAAGCTCTTTATTGGATGATATCAGATTATGATCGGGCCTGTCTCCCTACGTGGAAGTTGCTTTTGAGCACAGTTATTAGACACTGTTTTCTGAGGTGCTATGACAGATGATTGCATAATTCTAATTTTATTTCTGATTATTTAAATTTTATCTGTAAAGAAATTCATGAAGTCATTACTCTTGTGCTGCGATGGAATATCTGGTTCAGTCGATGCTTTATTCCTTAACAATTTAGCCACAGTTTTCTCGAACACAAACAATTTAGTGTTCGAGAAAACTGCATTTACACTTTCTGTTATTACATCAAGTTCTTCTAGACTTTTTGGCTTACTGAGTATGTGAGACAACTCTGTAATATTATTAGTGAAGCTATCTTCAGTGGTCGAAAGAATAGTTCTACCTGAACGATAACGTGGTGTAGATTGAGTGATAGCTGATTGCAGCATACAAGAGACGAGGTAATGATCTGAGATGTCATCGCTCTAATGCAGAATCGATAAATGCTAATCCCAGTGTGTCATTTTCATTATCTATGTGAATGTTGAAGTCACCAACAATTAAAGCTCTATCTACATTAACTACTAGATCTGATAGAAAATTAGCAAATTCACCAAGGAAATCAGAATAAGGCCCTGGTGATCTATATCTATTTGCAAGCGCAAAAGATGACAGAGATTTTTTATTTATATTTGACAGTGTCACATTAAGCATTATTAGTTCAAAAAACGTACATTTATATCCTGTCTTCTGAGTGCCACCAAAAACTTCACTGTAAATTGTAACAACACCACCACTTAGAATCTTCAGATGAGGCTCATGTTTATAACAATAACCTGGGGGAGTAGATTCATTTAAACTAATATATTCATCTGGTTTAAGCCAGGTTTCAGTCAAACAGAGTGCATCCAATCTATAATGTAATTATTTCATTAACAATTAGTGCTTTGGTAGACAGAGATCTAATGTTTAGTAGCCATATCTTTATATGATGTTTATCTGTAATTTTGATTGTTTTATTCAAGTTTGATCTTAATAAAAGTTTTTCTAAATGATTTAGTGAGGGTTTTGTGTTTGGTAATTCGGGGAACAGACACAGTCTCTTTGAGATATCTAGGTGATACAGTTGTGATGTAGTTTTTGTGACCTGTGTGACATCTTAAATCAGCTAGCAGACGTTCGGATTAACCAGTTTGTCTGCTTCCTGACCTTGGCCCCAGTTAGTCAAATACTATCATTATTAAGACTATGAGCCAAATTACTAGAGGAGAGTGCCACCTTCCCTGGAGGGATGGAGTCCTTCTCTCTTTAGCAGGTCAGGTCTAGCCCAAAAAATCTTCCAATTGTCTATAAATCCTATTTTATTCTTCAGACACCACTCAGACATCCAGCCATTCAGTGACACTAATCTACCATAAACCTCATTACCACAATGAGCAGGGAGGGGGCAGAGCATATTACAGTGTCTGACATAGTTTTTGCAAGTTCGCACTCCTCTATTTGATCTGATGTCAGATGCTGTGGTACACAAAATGCATTTAACAGTAGTGTCTGGAGTCTCTATTTCCATTTTCCTTACAATAGAATCACCAATAACATGGGCTCTTTCAACATGATTCTCAGTGGGTGCATCACTGAGTGAAGAGAATCAATTGGAAACCCTAACAGGAACTGGAGAGTGGTGAAGCTTTGCTGAGCGAGTATGCCGCTGAGACATTGCCCTACTTCAGGGGCTCTTCAGCCAAACCAAAGTGTGTTGCTTGCTGTATTTCCCACATCCAAAAATAGTATCTTCCAGCTTCTCTTTCTCACTCATCTTCACTAGCGTTCAGTTGTCTAGTGTCTCTAACTCATTAACCTTCTCCATCAGCTTGACTAATTTCTCACATGTAAATCCCTCACTGCTGACAGAAGAAGCTATAGTAAACAATTGGCATGTAATTCAGGAAGCAATAACAGCGAGGGTTTGAGATCGATGTGGTTCTTAATCAGCAGATGTTTGACATTTCATGCAATAATCCATTTAAAACAGTGGAGAAAACTAAAGCACAAATGTATATTGTGAGTGGTAATAATCAACTATTATTTTTGTCATAGTCATGCAGTTCCTTCAATCTCTAACTGTAACTGTTCTGTTGTTGTTTTTGTTTATTCCAGGCTTTGTTTCATCCGGTTCTTGCGACAGATGATTTTCAGATGTTTCGATCTCTGATGGTGCAGAAGAACATGGAGTTACAGCTGCAGGCACTGCACGTTTTTAAAGGGAGAAACGGTACTCCTCAACATGCCACTTTTATCATAATTACACTTATTTATTTAATATATGAAAATATCAACATTTTGTGTAGAAAAAGTATTTACTTGCTTCAAATATTAAACTATTTCCACCAGTTTTAGGAATCAACAGTTTAGTTAAGGGGTGAAATTGACCTTTTATGAAGTCATATTTATGTCTAAAATATAACACAGCACTACAGTGTCTAAACTAGGGTTGCTCCGATACCAAAATTTTGGCTTCGGCACGATACCAGCCCTGGTACCTTTAATCAAATACATACTGTACAGCTTTAATCAAATGATAATATAATACTTTTCAACAATAGGGGAGTCGTGTGGTGCCATGCGAGGGTCGGAAGTGTGAACGGCGTGTTCTGCGCACTTTGCTAGTCTTTTATTTTTATTATATTTTCTAGAACACTTAAAAAATAATGCACATCACATGTCTGTAACTACACATATAATGTACAAATACAAAACAAACACTGGGGCTCATATTACACGAAAAGTGCCATAGCACAAATCAACATTGGATAACACATTGTGCACTTTGGGAGTCAGAGTTTACCATACATTGCAGTCAATAATAACTACAGATATAAGCAATAAAATAGGGTTAATATATATTTTCATATGAATATAATACTTTATCAAGCATTTTGTTCCTCCTCTATTATATTGTTAATATCCCCATGTTCATTAAAGAATAAAAAGGGATTCCAGACCTTCTTAAATTTGTCTTCTTTTTCCTGAAGTATATATATAAAGTTATCTTTTCTATTGCAATGCATGAAGATATTTCTCTTAACCATCGAGTTATACTAGCCTTTTCTGTCTTTTTCCAATAAATGACGATGAGCCGCTTTGCATGTAGAATACACATGTCTATCAATACTTATTAATATTCTTTTTAGTATCCTTTTTAATATTTCAGTTATATATTTCAGGATAAATACCAAGATTGAAAAACCCAGGATCCAGTGGTAATCTCACCGAGACTATATGCCATATCATATTATTAATTTCTTTCCAGAACTCTTTTATTTTATTACATTCCCACATACAATGAATTAAAGTGCATTTTTCACTGTTACATTTAAAACAAGTATCTGGTATATTACTATATTGCATTTTACCGCAGTTATATAAGTATGCATAATCCAATTGTACTGTAACAGTTTTAGTCTGCTGTTAACTGTCTGTGTTTGAGCCTTTGCAAATTTTTGCTCCCATTTTTCCTTATCTATCTTCGATCCGAGGTCTTGTTCCCACATGGCTAATCTGGATGCGGATGACTCCTGAGAACCTATTAATAACATGTTGTATAAGCAAGATATGTGTCCTCCACCTTGGCTTGGTTTAGATATACATTTCTCCTGATTAGTTAGTTCTGGCTCAGCTATGGCGTTAGAAGTTGGACAAAACATTGCAAGCGCATAAACACAGCACGCAAGTGAAATTCAACAGTGTGAGCACCATGACACAGATCGCACGTAAAATTTAAATCTGCAGAACTTGCAAATCACAAACTCGAGCACAAAAAATATGATTGTGCACACAAATTAACAAGTCCCACTCACGCGCGAGTTATTTTCTGCATGCGCGCAGAACTGCACACATGCGCAAGTTCTTTTCTGCACACACGCGCAAGTTATTTTCTACACACAAGTCGGTTTTGACACTCAGGGGCGGGGCCCAATCCTTTCTTTTAACAAATGCTATTGACTGCTGATCAAATACTGTATTGATTGGCTGCATCTCTTCGAACGTGATTGGCTGTTGTTGGACAAGGACAGACAGAAAGTAGGAACTTTTTTTTTTTTTGACAAGAAAAAACATTCAAAACTCTCTTAGTGGCGAAATAAGAAATATACATCAATTGGAACAATACAATTATTGTCAGTGTAAATGAAAGAAAAGCATCCCCTACACAATACTGAACAACAAAAAGCAAACAACAAGGGGGTATTGGTTTAAAAAAAAAAAAAAAAAGTCTCGAGATCAAAAGGCTTGAGAAAAAAATTTAAATATTAAAGCGATTTTTTTAAATAAAAGCATCCTTTTGACGTAGCATACAAGTGGATATTTATCGAAACAATTGTCTGGATATATCACTACACAGCTTTCTTGCAATTTTACTAGACTTTACTTATTTCAGTGAGGAAAATACAATTTATCATCATTCATAAACCATGAAAAAGAAGGCTTCGAATATCTCCACTTACTACAATGAATATGATATTTACCCATGAGGACAATCATATTAACCAAATCAGAAAGGGATGAATCTACATTATGGATCCATATAAAAGAGAATGTGTGATAAGTCAAACATCAGGATGTCATCAATCTTAAATGACAGCCAATTATGTAAATCAGTCCAGAAGCTTTTGCCCATAGGACATACAAAGAACAAGTGTTCCAGAGACTCATCAGCTGCCTCACAAAATACACAGGGATCTACTTCCAATTTAAACCTCTTTCTAAGAAAGTCAGCAACCGGATATATTTTATAAATTATTTTAAAGTGAGTCTCTTTGACTTTAGGGAAATGGGCCATTTGATGAATTTGAAATGTGGTTTATCTATGGACAAGGCATAAATATTTGGAATTTGTACACACAATCCTCTATTATAATCCAAAAACATTTAGTTATAGAAATACATTTGTTATAACATTTTCTGTAATGTAAATTACATTCATTAATTACTAGATTTGATAAGGTTGGTGAAAGTCTTATTCTCACATACATCAATGTGTTTTGGATTAACGGTAATAACGGTATTGATTTACACATTTTATTATATTCTCTATAAGTGCGGTTAAGATTATACTTGAGCAGAAATGCAAAATGTCCCAAAAAGTTACCATTATCATCTAATTTATCATTCACAAACACAATACCCGTCTCATACCAATCACTTTTAAACAATGATTTCATATTAATTGTAATGACCCTGTTATTCCATAGGGTGGATACATGGGGAGAAAAGTTGTGGGTAAATATCATTTTACAGTATTGGAGAAGTTGTTTCTGGAAGTTTGATAATTTAATAGGAATCTTAGATACCTCAATCACATTATAAAAGAAATTCAAGCCCACCTATTTTATTAAATAGAGATCTAGGCATGTGAAACCACATAGAGTAAGGTTGTGATAAGTATGATTTCAACCATTTACTCTTAAATGCCCCAAACATTGATTCAAAGTCCATGGCATTGATACCACCCTTATCATTCTCTTTCACTAACTGTGATTTCCTAATATAATGGGTTTTATTTTTTCCAAAGGAGGGAACTGGGAAGATTGGGAATCGGATGATGGCAGACAGTAAAGAGGTTATGGTTTCTTTCTAAATTCCTCCTTAATTTCTTTTAGCTGTAAGATGTTTTGTGCGTTTGTATATGTGTGTGTGTGTGTGTGTGTGTGTGTGTGTGTGTGTGTTTTCTGTCTTTGATAATAACTGAAAATAGGTGGAAATACAGAACACAGCAAGGTGTTTAGTGAAGCTGTTGAGAGGTACCCTGAATGCAGGTCCATCTAACGTTAATGTTGAAGGGAACGTTAGTGTTTCACAAAATGGTAAGTGTGGATAGCTAGATGTCAGATAGTTCCCAGCTTGTTTGTGTGGTAATGCAAGGGCCATCCACTACTCATCAGCCTCTACATGAATTCATTATATAGATGAAATGCAGGCTCAGAGAGGAAGCCAGTCAGGCCCTGGGACCCTTGGGGCTGGGAAAGCAGAGCAGGTGCAGCAGAATAAGGCCAGGTTATAAAATCAAGTGTACATAAAATATAATATTATTACAGGAATGTCTCTCTGAAAAGTTTGATTCTGATTTGTCAGTTGCAACATTATATGACCGATAATGATCGTCGTCAGCAAGGCTTTATAATGATGCGCATCCGGCCCTTCTTTCATGTCTCCTATCACACTTCAGATGGACGCGCTCTTGTTTTATTCAAACGCAGCTAGTGTCATCTTGCCTCTCATATATATATATGTATGTGTGTGTGTGTGTGTGTGTGTATGCACAAAACATCTTACAGCTACAAGAAATTAAGGAGGAATTTAGAAAGAAACCATAACCTCTTTACTGTCTGCAACATCCTTCCTACTTTCTGTCTGTTCTCGTCCAACAACAGCCAATCACGAGAGATTCGAAGAGATGCAGCCAATCAGTACAGTATTTGGTCAGCAGCCAATAGCATTTGTTAACAAAGGATTGGGCTCCGCCCTGAGTGTCAAAACCGACTTGTGTGCAGAAAATAACTCGCGCGTGTGTGCAGAAAATAACTCGCGCGTGTGTGGGACTTGTTAATTTGTGTGCACAATCATATTTTTTGTGCTCAAGTTTGTGATTTGCAAGTTCTGCAGATTTAAATTTTACGTGCGATCTGTGTCATGGTGCTCACACTGTTGAAATTCACTTGCGCGCTGTGTTTATGCGCTTGCGCTGTTTTGTCCAACTTCTAACGCCATACTCAGCAAGTCCTTGTTCCCAGGCAGTATGTAAAAAAATTCCTAATTTGTGAATATTTCTAATAATGTTTTTAGGGATTTTGAATTTGTCAGTAATATCAGCAAATTACATTAGAACACCATCTTTGTATAGGTCTTTAACTTTACACACACCGTTCTCAGCCCAGAGTCGAAAGCTTAAATCCTTTCGACCAGGTATAAAATGATCATTCGCCCATATTAAGATAAATACAGATAAAGAATCTTTTTTTTTTCCTTTAGATGAATTCGTACTCGCCCCCAGACATTTATCATGTTCAGTACTATTGGATTAAATGATATTGCACAAAACAATTTCTGTAACATTTTTGTATTGGCTGAATAAAGATATATGTTAAAAGGAATCTTAGATTTCACAAATACATTTTCTATTTCTAGCCATTTAGGAGAAGCACTTGCCGAAAAATGAAACATTATCGCCCTTAACTGCGATGCCCAATAATATGATTGAATATTTGGGAGTTTCAATCCTCCCGTATCATACGGTAGGTAAAGAAAAGATGTCCGGACTCTTGGATGTTTATTATTCCAAATAAACTGGATAAACATTCTTCGTAAATTGTATGTAGTGGGGGCAAAAGGATATTTTGGAAATGA
Source organism: Xyrauchen texanus (assembly GCF_025860055.1). Taxonomy (NCBI): domain Eukaryota; kingdom Metazoa; phylum Chordata; class Actinopteri; order Cypriniformes; family Catostomidae; genus Xyrauchen; species Xyrauchen texanus. The sequence continues at coordinate 42,466,793 of NC_068299.1, forward strand.
TATATTAATTTGGGTAGTATTTTCATCTTCAGTATATTAATTCTACCAATTAATGAAATTGATAAACCTGACCATCTAACTACAGACTTAGGAATTGAATTTGTTAGGGCATTGTAGTTCAATGCAGTTCTTTTTTGTATATCTGCCATAATCTGAAGTCCTAAGTATTGAAATTAATCTGTAACGTTTAGACTGGAAGTTAAGTATGATAATTTTGACTTTTCGTCTTGAAATTTCCCTTTATTAAGAAATAAAATGGAGGATTTAGATGAGTTTATCTTCTAGCCAGAACATATCCGGAAACTTTTAATAAGATTGGCTGAGTTCGGTAAGGAATAATAAAACATCATCTGCATATAGCCGATCTTAATTCCACTTATGTTGCTTTCAGCTCGTACTGCAATAGTAAGTGGTTCGATTACCAAGAGAAACAAAAGTGGTGACAAAGGACATCCCTGCCTGGTGCCTCTATTTACTTTGAAAGGCCTAGAAATTATTCCATTGGTCAGAACCTCTGCCGTAGTGTGTGTATACAATAATTAATCCATGAGTAAAATACATCCCCAAAACCAAACCTTTGTAGAACCTCCCAGAGGTAAGAACACTCTACCCTATCAAAGGCCTTCTCTGCGTCTAAAGATAAAATTGCTGTGTCTGGAAATCCTTTTTATAATGTAAAATGTGAAACGTTTTGTCATTTTGAAAAATGTCATCCGGACGTTGTGAAATTTCTTTCCGGACGTTGTGAAATGCCTTTCACAAATCCATTCTGATCACGGTCCACTATATTTGGTTACACATTTTCTAGTCTTTTTGCCAATATCTTAATAAATATCTTTGTATCAGAGTTTAGTAATGAAATTGGATGATAGGATTCACACTTTGTTTTTAATTTGTTGGGTTTAATAAGGATTATATTCAGTGCAACTCTTAAAGATGGTGGGAGTACAACTTGTTGGTATGACTCTTTAAACATATTTAAGATGGGAGAGGCTAATTTTTTCTTAAACTTCTTATAGAAGTCAATAGGAATTCCATCTTGTCCAGGAGTTCGGTTCTCAAATTCTCAATAGCACTTAAAACTTCCTCTTCTGATAAATCTGCTTCAAGATTGTCTTTTACCTCATTAGAGATCTTAGGAATTTTAACCTCTTTTAAAAAAGTTTCTTGTTGTTTCCTATCTTCTGTATATTCTAAGCTGTATAAAGAACAAAAAAAATTCTTTAAACACTTCTTTAACCACAGATATCCGTCGTAATATCTCCCCCATCTTCCTGAATAGAATTAATAGCACTTTCTGACTGCAACTGCAACTCCATGCTAAAATTCTCCATGGATTTTATCCTTGATCAAAATAGCTTTGTTTCAGTTTCATCATACTGCTTGCCACTCTAGAGGTGGACATCTCTTCATACTGGGCTCTAAGAAATAAAATTTCCTGACTCATTTTTGTATCATTAATTTGGTTTTGAAATTGTCTTTTTTCTAGGTCTTTAAATTTAGAATCCAGAAGATTTAACTTTTGATTACATAATTTTGATTTTGTTTTAGTGAAACAAATTATTTTATCTCTAATAAAGGTTTTTAATGCTTCCCACCTAGGACTGGCTGATGTTTCTGAAGTATTTATATCTTCAGTTTGGTGGGTCACTTCTTAAATTGCATCCACATATATCAGAGATATAGAAGCATGATCTGATAGTACCATACTATCATACCAACAGTCCTGAAATTTTGACAGAAGAGGTGCTGATATTAGAAAATAGTCAATTATTGAGTGAGTATTTTGCGCACTTTAGTAACATTAGAATTGTATATCTGTGGGCTTTTGGTTTCTCCATATATCAATTAAATTTACGTCATTTATAAAATTATTCACTACTTTTCTTGTTTTATTGTGTGACCTATCTACTCCAGAAGATTGATCTTTACTTGGATCTAGGGTGCAATTAAAGTCACCTCCCATTATATAGTGACCATGTTGTGAGGAAATGGTTAAGAATAGGTTAGTAAAGAATGCCGCATTATCTGTATTGGGACCATATACATAAATCAAGTTCAGTGTTTCTGACAAAAGTTTTCCCTTTACAATTACATATCTTCCCATAGTATACATTTTACCTCAGACATCTGAAATGGTATAGATTTATGAATCAAGATAATTACTCCTCGTGCTTGACTACTATAAGATGCAGAAAAAACTTGTCCAGTCCATCTCTTTCTAACCCTTATTATATCTTCAGATCTTAGATGTGTTACTTGAAGGAACACCATCTTGCACTGCAATTGTTTGAGTCGGAGCATGACCTGCTTGACTTTTTTAATACTGTTAAGCCCCCTACAGTTCCAGGATGTTATTTTAAGCTTTACTTCTCTAGACATTATTATTTATTATATGCAATGTACCATTTTTCTCTTTTCAACAGTTGCATGTCTCCAAAATCAAACAGAATAGACATCTTCGTGAACTTGTAGACCAAAAATAAAAAGCAGCCCCTAGTTAAAGAACAATTATACATAAAAATAAAAGAGAAATAATAAATGCATATTAAACGAAATAAACTTCCCTTTGAAGTTTATTTAACTTCACTTAAAAAAGAAAAAAAAGGATTAAAAATGTACATTTCCCCACACAACATTTTAGATTGTCTTAAAAAAAAAAGAAAAAAAGGTAAATATTCAATTATAAGGTGAGCATATTTGTCCAAATGATTTTAGTCCTTCACTTGCACTTTTTCCGACGCAATACCATGCTCATGCAAAACAATGTCCAGCAATAAATAAATACATTAATTAAAAAAATCTATCTATATATTTATATTAGGGCTGTCGAATTAACGCGTTAATAACGCGATTAATTATACAAAAAGAACGCGTTAAAAAAATGTATGCATTTAATTGTATGCTTGAAGTACCACCTGTATACTCCAGAGTAAGTGAAATTTCAGCTGTGTGAGCAACACAAAGTTTATACAGTGAAGAAAACAACACACATATGCGTTACTAAGGGTTCAAGTGGGAACTAAGGGATCTCAATATGTGTTTAAAGATTGAGTATTAAACTATATTTAACTTGACACAGTGACCTAAACATTTTATTTTTATGACGCAACACACCCGAGACGCTACACAAGCATGTCTGAAGCTGGTCGTATGGTAGGGTGACCAACTGTCCCGCATTTTGCGGGATAGTCCCGAAATTGGAAGCTTTGTCCCGCGTCCCGCAAGTCATAAGCGGTGTCCCGCATTTCAATTTTGTCTGTATAATTTTTTATCTTTATTATTATTTCGGCATCATTTTATTTCATCGTCCTTTAATTAAAAAATCACTATAAAAAAAGTTAAGAAGAAAACACTGAACATGCGCAACGCAGCCTTTTTTTCTTGCCAGAGTGGGAAAACACTGGGAAAAAAACTGCAACAGAAAAATAGGTCTATCCGGAGCTCCCAAGAAGAAAAAGTGTCTTTGTTCCTATAATAAAGAATTGGAGAAAATATATACATGGTTAAAACCAGTTACAGGTGACCCTAAAAAGGACAGTGCAGGGTATGCCTCCAAAGTTTCACAGACAGCTCTGCTGAAGCAGTTCAGTGCCCCAAACATGACAGCTCTGAAATCTTTGGCTTTGAGCATTCCTGTCACCAACGCATTCGTGAAGAGGGTGTTTTCACTGATGACCGCTGCGTGGACAGAGACAAGGAACTGAGCATCTGTGGCCTTATCAAAAGTGAACACCTACACCTGCCAGGAGTTCTACAGTCATAATGAATGAGAAGGCCCTACTCGAAGCAGCCAGATCAGACAAAAATATTTTATTCAAGATGCACTAAATCCGGTAAGAACGCATTTAATCTTTCAAGTCTTTAATAATGGAATTGATGTGCTTATTTGGAAATGTGCTTTTTAACGATTAGATTATTATTTTCACTTCATTATATTTACATTGAGTAGGTCTGAGCTGTTAAAATGAGTTTGTATCGTAGACCTTATGCCAAACTGAGTGGCGTTCACAGCGCCGTCATTAACATTTAACCTCACTGCAAAAATACATCTAATATAAAATCAATATTTATTCACCTAGTACAATTATAGTAAGTTATCTCTCCCTCGTGTCCCACATTGTTCCGCAAAATCAGGTCTGTTGACCTGCAACAGAGCAATAGCCAGGTGGTCACCCTATCGTATGGTCTTTACCTCACAAATATTTAATTACCGGTTAAGGAGGTGTCCTTTAAACTGTTACACCATTTTTACCCAGTCAGTCTTTATTTAAGAAACATGCTCCCTGAAATAGATCCACTTTGCTCCTTCTGTAATGCTGTAGATGAATCTGCCCCTCACCTTTTTGGGAATGTGCCCACGCAGTAGTATTTTGGAGAATGTTTTTTTCTTAATATATTATTTAAATACTTTTTGTACCTCCAACAACTCCAAAGCATTGAAAAGCATTGCATTTTGTAATGAATATAATGTCTTGGCATTATTGTCAAATATATCTGTAGTATTGTGTACTATGTGGCTTGTTTCTAAAAACAATATATATATATATATATATATATATATATATATATATATATATATATATATATATATATATATATATATATATATATATATCAGCCGCATGTGTTCATTGATCGGGTTCTTAAACAAGCCCTCATAATAAATCTCCAGTCTGACAAATTCACTTGTGTAATGATTGCTGTGAACTGTATGCCAATGATTGACTTATGATCAATAACATGGTAGTAAACAATACATTGTATTCTAAAGCCACTTTTATATTGTTTTATCAATGATGAACTCTTCTGCTACAGGAATGTAATGCATTTTAATTATCTGAATATATATATATATATATATATATATATATATATATATATTTTTTATATTTAAAGATAACTGTATAATTATTTCATCATTATATATTGAGTTATTGTTATATGAGGGGCTTTCTCAGCAAATATTTGTATATGCGATTAATCACGATTAATTTATCGGGACACCATGTAATTAATTTGATAAAAAAATGTAATCGATTGACAGCCCTAAAATTTTATCCATACATATATGGAATAATAATACATAAAATGTTCAAAACAAATGAATAGTGTGGGCATTCTCAGAGTCTTTGGCTTTATATTTTCAATCCAGTTAGTTACATCAGTGACTCACACCATTTCTATTTGATTCTACTCTGGTGGATTGTCCAAAAAGACTTCAACTTCACCAGGGTTTTCAAAAGTATATGAAGTTCCTTTGAAAGACACCTGTAGCCGTGAGGGGAAGATTAATCTCTAACCCAGACCTTTTGCTCAAAGCTTTTACTTGACCTCGATGTAGCTCTCGATGTAACCGGTGAAACAACGTCTGAATTGTTGGAATTCTTGAGAATGAAGAAGGCAGGTATATGGTGAAATTCCTAGATGAGCTCTTCCCGAGTCTGCTCGACATAACAGGCCATAAGCTGGAAATGGAGTGAGCTCACAGAGTTCCGGCTCGGAGATCCGCTGAGGTAGACAGGCCCCGATCAATTCTGGCAAAAACATTTCTGAGATCATCCGATAAAGATCTTGTGTTACGCGAGGCAAGGAGTAAAGGAAGGCTTTCTTGGAAGAACCACAAAATTTTCTTGTTCCCAGACTTCGCAAATTCAATGAGAGAAACCTAATCGAATCAAGGAATGCAAGAAACTCTTACATCAATGGAAGGTTGCTTTTGCACTTATGTTTCCGGGCAAGTTGAGAATAGATACTAAGGATGGTTGCAAAATATTTATATGCCCACAGCAAGCAATGTCCTTCAATGTGTGAAGTAGTAAGTCATTGTGTGATACTTTCAATGCAGCCGAGTGAGACTGATTCACTGAAAATTCACTTGACCGTCCGAGGAAACTAAGCACCTTTTTTTTCTTTTTGTGCTGGTTCCACCTAGCGGCTAGAGTTTGTTTTGTGGGACAGCACTCCTTCGGGACAGTTTGTGGATGAATCTACGCATTCTTTGTGGTTACTCCTATTGGCTGGAATTTTGTTTTATAGATAATATTCTGTTGTGTAATTCTGTCTCACAAAATTTGTATAGAAGCACCGGACTTGAGCAATCCGACGGCACACTTGGACTCTCGTTGTCGTACCCTGACTGTTTGAGTTTGGAGGGATGGATGCCAGTTTGCGCTGTCGTGCGCACATTTTTCTTTTTCTGTGCTTTTTGTTCAGGGGAAGTTCAGGGTTTGATTGTTGCACTAATGTTGTAATGTGGTCATTATAATTTTATTTTGGACACAATCTATTTTTTCTAATATGTAAAACTGTCAAATGTTAATATGAGTGGATTGTCTCTCTCCAGGTGGAATATGAATGGGTTGGGGCACCCCATATAAAGAAGGAAGGTTGTTTATTTTCTGAAACATTACAAATAGGATAGTGTTTCTTCAAGAAACGCATCTTTCCCCGCAGGAAGCTGAAAAATTTGGGAAGATATGGTGTGAGCAAATGCTGCACAATTAATCATATCGCAATCTCGATGTCAGCCTGTGCGATTATATGACGGCAAATGCTGCAATTATATTAAATAAATAAGTGCATGTGTGGACGTGACAGCCCATTCTCTCTGAGAGCTGTTTGCTCATTTTCTACACCGCTAATAAAAAGATGACCAGTCAGTCTCAGTTTAGGGAGTGGCACGTGTGGTCATGTCATGCGTGTTTCTGGTGTTCAGCATGGAAATCAGGTGAAGATGAATGCAGAGCAGACCGACACTGAATTGGTGGCAAGAAAAAATAACACAGAAACACAGACCATGTCTTTATTTCATCAATAATTTAAGTAAAAATAATACAGGAGTGTGACATGTAAATAAACACAAAGTCCAAAACTGTCATTCTTGTGCGGTCAGAGCCGCTTCAACCAGTCGCGGAAGAGACCCAATCTGAGCGGGAGTCGAGACCGGGAGATTTAAAGTTCCGCCGGCTGATGCGCACTCTTAACATGGAGACGCTCCTTTCTCAACCCCGCTGTCTGTAGCTCGCAGCGTGTTGCATCATCATCATGATAAGATCAATCTTATGTGAAAAATAACACTAAAATTACAACAACAATTATATATATATATATATATATATATATATATATATATATATATATATATAAAATGTATGTGTTTTGGTTTTGGATAGACGAGATTGACAAATGCTTATCAATAATACTCTTATGGCTAAAATGTTTACAGTGTTCAGTGGCTAAAATATCAATATGACTAAATGTTACTAAAATATGACTAAAATGTCAACAGTTTTCATTGACTAAAACTACATTAAAATGCCCAGTAAGTCAAACAAAGCACAATTACAGATGTGTTTACGAGTGTCACGCCATATGACAAGTCTTCACAGAGATATAAAGAGACATGATGCACCGTTAGCAAAGTGGGATTTCAGAAAATAATCCACACACTGGACAAGAGGTACCAGCGATAAGTAGAACTTTTTAGAAAGAGGATTTGGAAATACCAGTTGGTCATTTAAAAAAAAAAAAAACACAAAGGCAACAACAACAGTTTTAGTGGCTTGAGTGAACCACACATTTATATCCAGTTTCCTTTTCAAAAGAGTTTATAGAAAGTACATGTTACATCCTGATTAAATGTCTGTTTGTTTGGACAATCTTATTTTCATTAAAATTTGTATGTTCTTATTTATTGTTCCATTTTATTTAGGTGTAATATTGAGAAAATAACAAGTTTGCAGTAATGCAAAGATACTTAATTTTGTAAAAATATTATTTTAATTTGAAAACACTCCTTTTAAAGTTGTTGTTGTTGCTAGTTTGTATGTTTGAGTTGAGAAATACACATTTCAGCATTATCAGTAATCTATTTGAGCATTTTCCTTGATAACCAAGCAAGTTGACTCATGTTACCATATGTTTATTATATCGCAATCGCAATATGACATTTTCCCCAAATCGTGCAGCCCTAGTGTGAGCATGTTTTCTTTAGTGCTGGCTCAAGTAAGAGTAGGGGAGTCATTATATTGATTAGTATGCATACTAATGAGGGGCAAAGGTTGTTTTTTGCTAATATATATGCACGTAACATTGATGATTACTGCTTTTTTTATAGATCTTGATGGGATGTTGCAACCCACTGGCACCCCTCATGATATAATATTGGAAGGAGACTATAATCTATTGATGGATTCAGTCCTTGGTCAAAGTGTGTAAGCCCCTTAGAGCAACATTGACGCTTCACATAATGTGTAAATATTGGTCTTAAAGATATTTGGAGACTTTTAAACCCATCTGATAGGGACTATACATTTTTTTCATCAGTCCATAAGATTTATTCTAGAATATTTTTTTATATACAATATAAAATGGCCACATACAGAGAAAAATAAATCATATAATTGGCACTTTAATGTATCCTGAATGCCAACAAATGTTAAATGGTGAAAGCAATGTTTATGTGGAGACCAACTGGTCCTCAGTATCCTCTGTGGGCTTGGTTTGGGAGGCATTTAAGGCAGTTCTTAGGGGTCGGATCATACAGTATGCCTTGTTCATAAAAAATCCGAAGCACGAGAGCTCGTGGAAATGGAAGGGAATATTAAAAGTGCCGAGGCAGAGCTGAAGTGCCGAATGTCGTCCGATGGCCCCAGAGAATTTATCGGATTGAAATACAAATATAATACATTTTTGTCACGGAAGGTGGAGTTTTGGCTATTCAGGGCAAGACAGTCATATTTTGAGTTGGGGGACAAAGCAGGGAAGCTTTTGGCTAGATATATAAAGCAGAGAGAGTCTTTTTCTACCATTCCCTCTGTGAAATCTGCTGGTGGTTAAATATTTACTTCAGCCACTGATATTAATAATGCCTTTAAAATGTTGTATCTTGATCTCTATAGTTCCATCTACTGATGAAGATATTAAGAACCATTAGAACTCCCTAAATTGACAAATGAGCAAATAAATTCTGTTATGTGTCTAACAGAAATGGAATAATGTGTCCCACTCATGCTGGAGGGTCATGTCAGGATGCCTGCAGGAAGGGTACACATGAGGGAGGAGGATGTCTTCCCTGTAACCCATAGCATTGAGATTACCTGCAATGACAACAAGCTCAGTCCGATGATGCTGTGACACACCGCCCCAGACCATGACGGACACGTCACCTCCGAATCGATCCCGCTCCAGAGTACAGGCCTTTGTATAACGCTCATTCCTTCAACGATAAACGCGAGTCTGACCATCACCCCTGGTTAGACAAAACCGCGACTCGTCAGTGAAGATAACTTTTTGCCAGTCCTGTCTGGTCCAACAAAGGTGGGTTTGTGGCCATATGCAACGTTGTTGCCAGTGATGTCTGGTAAGGACCTGCCTTACAACATGTTTATGTTGAAATCGCCAAGAACCACAAGCGACGTACCATCCTCTGGCAAGGAGGACAGCAGGACATCCAACTCCTCGAGGAAGTTTGTCAGGTGACCTGGAGGGCGATAGTTGACATCATGTATTTTTGTGGGTTGCATTGAAGTAACATCATGGAATTCAAAAGATGCATTGTTACATAGAGAAGACTGTGGTGAAAAAGTCCAGTTGTTATGAATGAGCAAACCTGTTCCCCCACCCCTACCGGTATGACGAGAGGTGTGAGAGATGGAGAAGTTGTTGGAGAGAGCAGCAGGTGTTGCTGTATCCTCTGGACGTATCCATGTCTCCGTCAGTACAAGGATTCTGAGGGTGGACTGTGTGGCAATGGCTGGAATGAAGTCAGCTTTGTTCACAGCAGACTGGCTGTTCCAGAGTGCCACTTAGAACGAGAGCGGAGCATGTGCTGAAGTGCAAAGTGGCCGTAGGTTGTGTTTGGTCCTGCATCTATATCTTGTAAACGGTCTATAACAGATAACAAGGATGTGCTTGAAGGCATGTGTTATTCGTGAATAGACATGTTCGTATGTAGAAGGAAAATAAGTGAAGATATGAAATTAAAAGATACTTTGGTACAAGTGCTATGGTGAGTAGCGCCTTGCCTGTGTCCTTGCTCGGTGGACTTGCAAAGGAAGACTCGCTGGTCTTTACACTAAAAGGACATCACACGAGGGCTACCACTTCTGCTGCCACTTCCGCGTCAGCATTCAGTCAACTATATACACAATTTTAAAGGGCACCTATTATGGCATTTAAAATGTTCCTAATTTTGTTTTGGGAGTCCCCAACAACAGTTTTACATGCATGCAATGACAAAAAACACTTTTGTTGTCTTATAATATGCATTTATTTTTACCGACTATTTTTGCTCACCGACTCCCAAATGATTCGTTCAACGACTCATTTTTCCAAACCCCTCCTTTGCGTGACACTAATCTGCGGTGATTGGTCAGATGACCCAGTCAGTTGTGATTGGTATACTCTGTGCAGAGATTGTCGGAAACGGAACGCCCATCACCGTTTTGTTTTAAAATTATCAAAATCAGAGAAGGAATTTGAGTTGATTTATGTTAGCGATCATAGCCCAAAGTTCGGTGGTAAACACCCAATCAGTTATTGTTTGCGTTAGCCCAACGCATAAACATATTGTTAAAGCACTGCATTACTACAAGTTATTGCTCTATTCTTTATGACAACTCCAATAACATCGACAAACATTTCACATATTTCAAAAAATTTACATTGGAGACCTAGAAGCTGCGCTGAGCGTAACGTACACAACACACACAAATACTTATTAAGCATGCTAAAAAACACATAAAAGCAACAATTATTAATAATACTTACAGGTTGTGATTCGGAGGAGGAAGCTGATCCAAATAAACTTGGTACTGAACCTTGCTTCAGTATCAACCGGCTCGCGAATCCACACTTGAAAGCATTCATGTTTATAAAGCAATCGTCATTAAAATGAGGCGAACACAGCACAAGGTTCGGGCTATACTTGTGTGGTATAGTTGTAAATATAAACTCTAGCCACTGATTCTTCACATGCTCGTCCCTGGGCAGTGAAAAAAAGGACGCTTTTGATACGCACTTCAGAACACAGCGTCTTGTTGTCGACATGATGTTTTCCCTGGTGTCTGCGCGCGGCCAATTTGATAATTTTTCGTCTTGACGTCACAACGAAAAGGAAAATGACTCATTGGAAAATCGATTCATTACATTGACTCAGAGTCGACTCCTACTTTTGAGAGACAATAACTTTTTTTACTGTGAACTTTCATATATAAAACTTTGCAGGATGTTTTTGTTCACTTAAATCTATGTCACACACTACATGAAAGGTAATTTTCAAAATTCCATAATAGATGCCCTTTAACGAGCTGTTCAGTGGAATAAATGCAGGCCATGCCTTAATGCTACTTAGCACAACAAAGCTAGTCACGTGGTCAACCGAAACTAAGGGTCACGCCAAGCGCGGGAACAAATGCGACTTCCGTACACCGCAAATAAATTATACTGCACTTTAGCAATAAATAATACTCTAAAACACGTGAAGCACTGTTTGCAGACACTAAAACACCGATAGTTTTACACATACTGGATAACCAACTCTAAATCTAGCAGCAAATACTATGAGACAAGTCAAAACAATATAACACACACACACACCACAACACACGTTTAAGCGACGTGAGTTCAAGACCATAAACATACAGCACCGATCTAGCAAAGAATACCACTCTAACAATGTTAAAACAATGAAATATACATACAACTGCAGACTCCTGTAAATAGATCGCTTCTGCGATATTTCAAAATGTAAGGACATACTGTAGATGCAGTGTAGTAATATTTTGTGTGTAATGTTGTAATGTGTGTGTTTTGTGTTGTAGGTGGGCTGCCTGAGTGTCTGACAGATGGTGTTGATGTGATGAGTGAACTCGAGCAGCAAGAAATGAAGATTCTTCAGGAAGTTCTCATGTAATTTCACCTGCAATTACATCACACATGTGCTGCTAATGTAATGAGCGGAGTTTCCTGACCCCTGACAGAGTGCCTGTATCACACATAAACACACAGGTTGCTGCTGACAGTGCTTCTTCAGTGAATAGATATTAAATTTATTAAATTAAAAAAATGTGAATCAAGTTGTGATTCAATGGTAAACTTTGTTTAAACACATTTTAATATTGCCCTTTTTAAGATCTTTAAAATGATCCATTTGAAAAATCTTGAGAACAGTAATATGATGGATGGATGTCCCAGATAATGCTGTGCTTACTTAGGTGAGCTGAACTTCTAAAGGGATTGAGTGCGTTCACAGTAAGCCAAATGTATATAAAGCCATGAGACCACTGAGTAAAGCTGCTTAACAGTTTACTAATAGTGTCCCACCTAAAAAGAACTAATGATATTAATGAATGTTACTGTTGTTTCCAACCCTGCTGCTCCACACATGAGCCGGCCTGATATTGTTATGACTGATATGATTTAGTAGATCAGTGTAGGTCATTGTCAACAGTCTCTGGAGCCCAGAACTTTCTGTTTGGATTAATTAATATGCTTGTGTTAATGAATTCCATTAAGAGCTCAGTGTGAGGTCACGGGTCACTTGGATCAAATGTGTGGATCCAACTCTGAATTTAGAAACTCTGTGATTCATTTTTGACTTCAAGCAATCACACACTATTTTCATAAATATGAGATGTAAAATCTGAAAAGAATGCATTTATTGCAATATTTTTTAATGTGATAATGGACCCTATTCTAATCCCCACCCCTCCTTGGTTAGTATTACTAGGTCTGACAAGCTGCAGTCAAACCTGGAGAGAGAAGTGATCGGATTGACAGAATTACATCTTACATTTACTAAAGCAATAAGCCGCAAGAGGGCACGTCATGGTGATTTTACCCCGGGAAGGGTAAAGTGCCTCGAGGAGTGCCCAATTCCCCATTACCCACAGAGAAATAACTCGAACACATCAAATCACCTCATCCAATCAGAATTTAGAGTCAAAACTTTTAATTGTATAATATTACATTTATTACCGATTGGACTTGAGGTTTTCACCTAATGGACACTAAAACAGACAATAAAAAATCTTGCTTTGAAGGAGGGACCTGAGATCAGAGAACAGATCAGAGACATCAGAAAATCAGACTTTTGCAACTACCCAGAATACATTAGCAACTGCACAGCAACACTTTGGGCAACCACCATCATTTATCATCATCATCATTTACATTTATTGATACACTGAATGAGAGTCCGGTTATAGGATTTGTGTGTACACGCACACTGGTGCTCATATTCAGTCCTCAGAAATCACACAGAAAAATTGCCTTATTTCCTGAAACCTGTAACACACTTCTCAAATCTATAAACACAAAATCAAAACTACATACTCAACTTTTAGTACACAATAAAACACTCTATTGAAAATGTTATTATCTTTTGACCTAATTCAAACTTTCCCATCACAAAACCATCAAATGCAGTAAACGTTCATTACACACCGAGATCATTTAAAAACAATTGGCCTACAATAACACAATCTGACAGTCAATTAAATAAACTATTATACATTAGAGCAGTACATAAAAATAGCAAAAATGAAAACATTCCTGATCAAGTACATTTTATTTGTATAGCGCCTTTCACAACACACATCATTTCAAAGCAGCTTTACAGAAGATCAGCATTAACAGAAGATAAAACTGTAATGTCTATAATGTCGATGAATCATCATTGTGTAATTAGATAAAATACAATTGTTAATCGTGTTTAAAATAAGTAATTCAATAATAATTGTATTAATAACCCCAGTGAGCAAGCTGTAGGCGACTGTGGCAAGGAACACAAAACTCCATAAGATGTTGAATAATGGAGAAAAATAACCTTGGGAGAAACCAGACTCACTGTGGGGGCCAGTTCCCCTCTGACTAACATCATGAATATAATGTAAATATTACATGTGTATAGTTCAAATAATGGTTTAAAATTATTAAACTAAGTAAGTGTTAAGGGTCAGTGTTTAAACATTGATTGTGTTTGAACTGTAAGATTAATGACCACAGGCTTTGAAGTCCATCCTGGATTAACTGCAGAAGTTCACATAGATGAAATTGTCCTTGTTAATTGGCTGATGAAGGCTTTTGTTGGCAATTGTTAGTCTATGCATTCCATTTCAAGATCGTAGTCCATCAATAGACCGAGGTGATGCAGGCAGAGAACAGTGAGGTGCATCGCAGTTCAACCTGGCCGGTAATTTCGGTGAGGTCCATCCTAAATCCAAGGTTCAAACAATGGCATATGAAGTATCCCATGTCTTAGGGTTGGAGTTGGCATCAGTTCATCCTCTGAAGTCCATCATAATAGACTGAAGTGATGTTTGGCTGGCACAGGCTGCATTTAGTCATCATTATTCAGCGACACGTAGCAGTGGAGTCCAACATGAAGCAGGAATGGTGCTGGATCCAGCCGGTTCTGGTGAGTCAGGGAAACAAATGAAATAATAGTAGCATAGATGCCATTCAATTTATTGCAGTTATAAATCATGATCAATGTTTCTGGTTCCGGCAGACCCGACTAAAGCAGCCTAATTGTGGGTTGGAGGATAAATTAGGTGTATGCCTGGATAAATAGATGAGTCTTTAGTCTAGAATTAAACTGAGGGAGTGTGTCTGCATCTCGAACAGTGTTTGGGAGACTATTCCACAGTTTAGGAGCCAAATATGAAAAGGATCTACCTCCTTTTGTGGATTTATTAACAGGGCAGAATTTTGTGATTGTAACGAACGTGATGGAATATAGCGTGGTAGAAGGTCACTTAAGTACTGCAGAGCTAGACCATTCAAAGCTTTGTACGTAGTTAACATAATTTTAAAATGAATACAGAATTTAACAGTTAGCCAATGTAACAATGATAAAATGGGGCTAATATGATCATATTTCTTGGTTCTCGTTAGCACTCTGGCTGCTGCATTTTGAACCAATTGAAGTTTATTTATTGATCTTGCTGGACATCCTCCCAGTAATGCATTACAATAATCTAGTCTTGAGGTCATGAACACATGAATTAGTTTTTCGGTATCAGCAACAGAGCATGTGCCTTAATTTAGCAATATTTCTTAGGTGGAAGAATGCTGTTCTACAAACATTGGTAATTTTCAAAGGACAGATTGGTATCAAATATAACACCTAAGTTGTAACTGTACATCCATCAAGAGTAAAACTATATTGTAGCGGCTTATTTTATTTTTTTTTTTTGAGTTTTGTTTTTTGTTTTTTGGTCCAATAATTAGTACCTCTGTTTTGTCAGAATTGAGTAGAAGGAAATTTCTGACCATCCAATCTTTTATTTCATTGATACGCTCTTCTAATTTGGAGAATTGTGAAATCTCATCAGGTTTTGAAGAAATTTAAAGTTGTGTATCGTCAGCATAGCAGTGGAAACTTATTCCACGATTCCTGATAATATCTGCCAGGGGAAGCATATACAAGGAGAAAAGCAGAGGCCCTAAAATTGATGCCTGTGGCACTCCATATTTGACTTTTGTTTGGTTTGACAATTCCTCATTTACATAGACAATGTGGTAGCGGTCTGATAAATATGACCTAAACCATGCTAATGCAACTCCACAAATGCCAACATAACTCTTCAGCCTATTCAAGATAATGTTGTGATCTATCATGTCGAATGCAACACTAAGATCTAAAAACACTAGAAGAGAAATGCAGCCGCGATCAGATGATAAGAGCAAGTCATTTGTAACTCTGATAAGTGCAGTCTCATGAGTTATGACAGAGAAGGATTGAAGTTGCACATGAGGAAAATTATTCGACACTTGTTTTCTGAGGCGCTATGACAGATGATTTCATAATTCCAATTTTATTTTTCATTATTTCAATTTTATCTGTAAAGAAATTAATGAGTTCATTACTCTTGTGCTGCAACGGAATATCTGGTTCTGTTGAGGCTTTATTCCTAACCAATTTAGCCACAGTACTGAATAAACATCTAGGATTGTTGTGGTTATTTTCTATGAGTTTACTAAAATATGCTGACCTGGCAGCTTTGAGTGCCTGTCTGTTTCTACAGACACTATCCTTCCATGCACCACGAAATACTTCTAATTTTGTATTTTTCCACATGCGCTCCATTTTCCGAGCTGCTCTCTTGAGAGCATGAGTGTGATCATTGTACCATGGTGCAGGGCTTATTTCTTTAATTTTCTTTAATCGAAGTGGGGCGACAATATCAAGAGTGCTACAGAAGACTGCATTTATATTTTTTGTTATTTCATCAAGTTCTTCTGGGCTTTGGGGTTTATTGAGTGTATGAGATAGATCTGGAAGATTATTAGTGAAGCTATCTTTGGTGGTCGAAAGAATAGTTCTACCTGAATGATAGCTCGGTGTAGATTGAGTAACATTAGCTGATTGCAGCATACAAGAGACTAGGTAATGATCCGAGATGTCATTGCTGTGCTGCAGAATTTCTATAGTATCAACATCAACTCCATATGACAGAATTAAATCTAGCGTATGATTATGGCAATGAGTTGGTCCTGTAACATTTTGTCTGACTCCAAGAGAGTTGAGAATATCAATAAATGCTAATCCCAATGTGTCATTTTCATTATCTATGTGAATGTTAAAGTCACCAACAATTAAAGCTCTATCTACATTAACTACAAAATCTAATAACAAATTAGCAAATTCCCCAAGGAAATCAGAATAAGCCCCGGGTGATCTATATATTGTAGCAAGGGTAAAAGACAACATAATTTTTCTTGTGTTATTTATATCTGACGGTGTCACATTAAGCATTATTAGTTCAAAAGACTTAAATGTATATCCTGTCCTCTGAGTAACACCAAAAACTTCACTGTAAATAGTAGCAACACCTCCTCCTCGACCCTTCGGATGAGGCTCATATTTATAACAATAACATGGGGGAGTAGATTCATTTAAACTAATATATTAATCTGGTTTGAGCCTGGTTTCAGTCAAACAGAGCACGTCCAAACTATGATCTGTAATAATTTACAATTAGTGCTTTGGTAGAAAGAGATCTAATGTTTAGTAGCCCTATTTTTATATGATGTGTATCTTTATTTTTTTTTGTTCAAGTTTACCTCAGTAACATTTTTCTAAATGTTTTAATGAGGGTTTTGTGTTTGGTAGTTCGGGGAACAGACACCGTCTCTATATGTTGTAGTTTATGTGACCTGTGTGACATCTCAAGGCAGCTAGCAGACATTCGGATTAACCAGTTTGTCTGCTTCCTGACCTTGGCCCAGTTAGTCAAATACTGTCATTATTAAGACTATGAGCCAAATTACTAGAGAGGAGAGCGGCACCTTCCCTGGAGGGATGGTGTCTGTCTCTCTTTAGCAGGTCAGGTCTACCCCAAAAACACTATCAATTGTCTATAAATCCTATTTTATTCTTCAGACACCACTCAGACATCCAGCCATTCAGCGATGTTTAAAAAAAAAAACGGCAGGCTACAAACACAGACTCTTGCTAGGTGTCAGGAGTAACAGGTAAAATACACACAGATGAAACAGTAGAAAAGCGGAAAACCTGAAACGCGGTAAAATGACAAAGGATATAACGATGAAAGTCAATTAGGGGTTCTCGCTCTCAATGGGGTGCGTGTATCACGGAGAGTAGCATGAGCCTCCCATGCTGTCAGTCTCCGTGGTGTCATGCACAGCTAGCCACGTGATGAGATGCACGGGTTGACTGTCTCAGAAGCGGAGGCAACTGAGACTTGTCCCCCACCACCGGGGTTGAGGTGAGTAACCACGCCACCACAAGGACCTACTGACTAGTAGGAATTGGTCATTCCAAATTGGGAGAAAAGGGGATCAATTAAAAATAAAGTAAAAGTAACAGTAATAATTATATGGTTACTGATATTTTAAGTATTTGCTGGATGCCAGCAAAAAAAAAAAACTCAGCCACTGATATTAATAATGCTTTTAAAGAATTCTATCTTGATCTTTATATTTCCACATCTTCGTCTACTGAAGAGGATATAAGAAACTTTGTGGAACCATGAGAACTTTGTAAACTGTTGGCTAAGCAAACAAATTCTCTTGATTCTCAGATAAACTTGGAGGCACTTGGTGAGGTAATTAGCTTTCGCCAACCATGACACAAGCCCGGTTCAGTCTGAATCTTAAAAAGTACAAATATCCAAGCGAGTGTAAGAGTTACCATCCAATTTCCCTGATCCAGCTAGACATTAAAATATTGTCAAATTTTGGGTAACCAATTAAGTAAAATTATTACATCTCTTATACATATAGATAGGGTGGGGTTTATTGTGGGCCATAGCTCTTATAATATCATTAGGTGTTTCATTAATATCATGTGGTCAGTGGCAAATGATCAGACCTCTGTTGCTGCCATCTGACTTGACGCCGAAAAGGCATTTGATATGGTAGAATGATATTATCTTTTTAAGATTTTGGAAATTAACTGGTTTGGGAATACGTTTATTGAATTGATTGTTACTTTATAGACATCCGGTAGCTGTGGTACAAACAAATTGATTAATTTCAGATTATTTTACTCTGGATAGGAGCACCCGGCAGTGTTGCCCTCTTTCCCCATTATTGTTTTGTCTTGCCCTGGAACCATTAGCAGCCGCGATAAGAAAGGAGGATGATTTTTCCAGGGGTGATGGCGGGAGGTGTGGCGCCTAAGCTTTTGCTTTACGCAGATGATATATATTTTTTTTTTTCTCCTAACCCACTAGATATATCCAACCTCCACAGAATTATTGGTTGCTTCCACCTGAGAGAGCCCCTCCCTGGTTTTGTATTGAACAGGACATTTTTGCCCCTATTTTGCCATTGAAAAGCCTTTCTATCAAACTAACCAGAGAAGTTAAGTTCTCTTGCATTTGCATGCGGTATGGAAAAAAGGGTACAGATTGTTTATTTCAGACATTTATTTAAATGTTTGAGCATATGGCTGAACCCAAAATTATGAATTAATAAATCTCCTTTCAGTTGGAAAGAGTGGATTGTGAGGGAGGTTAATACTCTCAGTGACCTATATGAGAGTGGAGTGTTGAGATCCTTTGAAAATATGGTTCAGCATTTTGGGATTCCCAGGTCTCAATTCTTTATATATTTACAGCTGTGCCACCTGCTCTGTACTATTTTTGGGAGAAGCAAACACCCCCCCCCCTAACGAAGCAGATACTATTTTAGAAAAGGTCATGAGGCATCAGTGTATTACTCCCTGTTAATTCAGAGTCTGGGGGACGGAGCTTCAGCTTCTCAAGAGATTATGGGAGAAAGATTTAAACTTGGTATTGGAGGAGGGAGTGTGGGCTAGGATTCTAAAAAAATAAATAAAGTCTACTTCTAGAGATGCAAGGGTGCGCCTTATTCAATTAAAGATTTTACATTGATTAGATAGAGGACCCCCTCTAGATTGTATAGGCTTGGTCTTAAAGACACACCCACCTGCTGGCAATGCCCATCAGAAGATGGGGACACAACCCATTTTTTTTGGTGGTGTGTTAAGATCCAAAAATTTTGGTTGAGGGTTCAGAGTTTGATGTGTGACGTATTGGGAACTTAAATTTCATTTAGCCCCAGACTCTGTATTTTAGATGGAGCAGTCATTAATATATGGGATAAATACATATTTTGGGTGCTAGCCAGTGTTATGATTGGAAGACAAATCATTCTTAGCGGATGGAAGTTGGCTGGAGCACCCTCGTTTCAAGGGTGGAACTCAGAGATGGGCAGGGTGGCGGCATTTGAGGGACTGTCATTTAGAAGGCTA
Source organism: Xyrauchen texanus (assembly GCF_025860055.1). Lineage (NCBI taxonomy): Eukaryota > Metazoa > Chordata > Actinopteri > Cypriniformes > Catostomidae > Xyrauchen > Xyrauchen texanus. The sequence goes on from NC_068299.1 coordinate 42,486,543, forward strand.
GGTAGCATGGATTTGTTTAATAAAAAATGGGGCAACTATTTGGCCTTTTTGGAGGGTTCTCGGGGAGGGGAAGTGGGAGGGAGATTTGTAGTTTTTTTTTTTCTCCCAAATTTGGAATGCCCAATTCCCAGTGCACTCTAAGTCCTTGTGGTGGCGTAGTGACTCACTTCTATCTGGGTGGCGGAGGACGAATCTCAGTTGCCTCCACGTCTGAGACCGTCAACCCACGCATCTTATCACATGGCTTGTTGAGCACGTTACTGCAGAGACCTGGCATGTGTGGAGGCTTCACGCCATCCACCGCATCATCCACACACAACTCACCACACGCCCCACCTAGAGCGAACCACATTATATGTGACTCTACCCTCCCTTGCAACCGGGCCAATTTGTTTGCTTAAGAGACCTGACTGGAGTCACTCAGTACGCCCTGAATTCAAATTCGCAAACTCCAGGGGTGGTAGTCAGCGTCTTTTCTCGCTGAGCTAACCAGGCCCCTAGATTTGTAGTTTTAAGTGTATGATTTATTAATTTTTTTTATCTATTCTTTAGTGTTTCCTCTTGTCTTTTTTATTTATTTATAATTTGATTCTGTGTGTATGTTCTGTTTCTTCAATCCTGTTTTGTGAATCAATAAAATGTTAATATCAAAGGTCAAAAAACATTTGATTTGCTTAATTGAACTTTGATACATTTCAATCCATATTTATAGACCAAGAAGAGGAAGTTGTCTTGGCCAAACTCTAAAATATTTGTTATCTCTGAAAATCCCAGGGAGTCCTCTGATAATACCCTAAGATTTACCACTGTAGCATATATGGGCTAAGAAAAGCTTCAATAATAAATGTCATACACAAAATGAGTTGCTGGGCCTCAGGAGGATATTGACCTTTAAAGCCTTATGTATCAAATATGATGCATAAAATATATATATATATATTTTTTTTTTTTTTTGAGAAAAGATTTATTTGTATATTTTGTCTAATGGTACTAAAAACAGTTTCATGTAAAAAAAAATAAATAAATGGAATTGTCTGTCAATTCTTTCATATGTCTTTCTTTCATATGAGAATTGAGTGAGTGTTGAGTACAGGTTGTGATGACTTGGTCAGGGGTTTTGAATGCTTTTGCCTTCAACATGCTCACGTGGTGCATAAAACAGTTATTTTTTAAGTTTCGCAACAGATTTGCAACGTGTGTGAAATACAGGAATAGTGTTTATAGTTTGGAGAAATGAGTGTTTCTTTTGGAAAATGATTAATGGAATTGATTGTGTCTAAATGTCTATGCAATTGAGAAAAACTAAAAGAAGTAAATGCATTAACGGTGTTAAAATTAACAGTGTACAATATTAGTAATATATTTAATTCTTAATTTAATAATGATCTTTGTCAGCCCCAATTGAAATAATTAGGAAATGATATTGTTTTTTTTCTCGCATTGCTTGATTTATTTCCATGAGAGCACACAGAGTTTTGTTTTTGTATTTGTCGTGTCCTTAATTTGACTGTGATGTGCAGTGTGTGCGTGTGTGTGTGTTCTGAAGGAGATCGAAAGAGGAGTATGATCTGGAGATGGCTCACAGGATACAGGAGAAAGAGGAAGTGGTCTCCACATCCAGTAGTGCATCTGAGAGCGCTCCAGCACTCGTGTGTGATGCTCAGATGACCTGTGACCCTGTGATTCAGCACACAAACACTGTAAGTGTGACCCTGAGTACAGAGAAACAGGAACAGTTATGAATCCACTTGTGCTCAAGGTCTTTGTGTAGTTTATCACTGAATGTTTTTTCTGAAAATCTGATGATGATTTAAGTGTCTCTCCCAGATGAACGGGACTTCAGGAGCTAAAGAGCAGAAGCTGAAGGTCTCAACTACAACTGCTGCGAGCACACCACCATCAGGTTTGGATGGACTCTGTCATACTTTACTTTTATTATCTGCTGTTTCTAACTCTTACATAGAACAGATCATTATAGCTGATTTGTTTGGATGAGGCATGTTTGAAGCCGTTGTAAAATGGACACACACACACACACACACACACTAGTGACCGCATATCAGTTGAAATCTAAATGAATGCAACAAATATTATTGTGTTTTTGGTTATGCAAGTACTGATCATTGGTGTATTTTATCATATTCCTGATTGCCGTTTGATAAAGGCAATGAGAGTACACATGTCATGCTTTAAAGGGATAGTTCACCCCAAAATGAAAATCATTTACTCTTCATCATGTCGTTCTAAATCAGTATTCAGTGGAACACAATGTTCACAATTCACAAAGTGAGTTGATATTATTTTAATACAAACAGGTTTGAATGTAAAACCTTTATATGGTTTCTTACCAGATGTAGTTTTGCTTGCGTTTCTCCCAAAGACAAACTTCAATGAGATCGGTGCCATGTTTTGTCACACGACACCTTTCATCGAAAGATTCGCTATTTAAGGAAGCTCAGAGTGTCCTGAAGTTAAATGAAATAGTTGCATAGTGGAGAGCAAAGACAACCCGGCCCTTCCCTTCTTCGCTCTGCATAGCTGTTTTACCATCATGGATTTAAAAAATGTGTCATTTTGTAACTTTTTTTGTTACATTTAGACTTCACACATAGAATTCTGTGGCACAGATGAGGGCTATTTGGTCACATATTTAGTCATACTGTCAACTTTTGGCCATGTGTTTTGTTTTCATGAGCAGGATCAAAGTTTTAGTGAGTTAAAGATGTGATTATTAGCTGAATGTAATAAACATATGAATCACTGAGAGAGGAGACTGTAAATTGGTTGTGATGTGTAATATACAGTAGCTAGATATTAGGCCTAATGTAGGAATTAAGAATGTGGATATAAACATAAAATTAGACAACCCAAACAAGACCAAAACTGACTGATATATACAAAGCACAGGATTTTACTAGTACAGTCCAGAAATGAGACTAGTAACGGGTGTGTTATGAGGATGAATTAGACTGTTGGAAATGTCTTCTTCGAGCAGCTCTGATTATAATAATAGCCATAGTGATTTTGCTTCGGTAAGAATAAATGAGTATGTTTGAAACATAGTTGTTCTTACATTTTGGATACTGAGCAGATCGTGATTTCCAGCCAAGTGTATAATGGGGGTTTACCAAAGTGCATTACATCTCATTCGGTGCTTCATCTCTAAATGTGAAACAAATGGAGAGAAAATCTCTTTTTAAAACTGTGCAAACGATACTAGCGCTCTGTGCCTTTGCGAGAGCTCATGCACGTTAAACAGCATCTACCCTGCAGGAAGAGAGATGATGAGAGAGATGCACGGAGAGACATGGATTTATGCAATAGAAAAAAATGGATTTCTTGTGTTCCTACAGTATGTGTGGATTACTCATTTTCACCAATATGTTAAAAGGAAAGAATTGGGGAATTTCCTGCACTGTGAACATGGAATGTGTAGGGATACTTCAAATGATTGTGTTTGTTCAATCCCGCTCTGAAATGCATCAAGTAGGGTTTTTTTCCTGCAACTTTAAACACATTGATAATAGATGCGGCAAAGACACTTGTAACAGTGAGGAAAGTTCTAGAAGAGTGCGCTTGGTGCCTGCACCTTGTGCACTCGTGCCACTGTGCCTCGCCGCGGCCAGTATATTATGCACTCGTCTTGGGCTGTCGGGCAGTCCTTATTGTCGAGCCCTGGATTTGGAATGACATGAGGGGAAGTAAATTGAAGGAACTAACCCTGTAATACAATATAGAGTATATAGTCAAAGCAGTGATTCTCACATTCTTTAGTGTACCCCCTCTCTAATAGATAAAAGTCACGAGATATTTTGAAAATCGAAATATTTAACACATCTAGCATTTTAAAGCAACTCCTTAAACAACACACATCTTATACAGAGAACAAACCACACTTACCATCAACAACAGACAGCACAAGATGAGTGTCGTTCTTGCATTCAAACAGTTTGATGGAGCGTCAATCCGAACACTTTTAACCTGACACAGCAAACTAAAAAATAGGGTGTTTATGATGCTACGCAACCAAAGTGAGATGCTCCAAAATCGTTGTGTGTTATGCACGTGTACAGTGATATGTCCTTAGACAAGCCCTTATAATAAATCTCAGACTGACAAAGAAAATTGCAAAATCGATTACTGGGAACTGTGTTCAATAATATGGAAATAAATAATATATTGGATTGCAATTTTTGTTTTGTCTTATCAAAGCTTTACTCGTCTTTTAATTTATCAGAATGATTATATATATATTTTTTTATTCAAAACTCAACAATATCTGTAGCATCAGATTGTCAAGTTCCCAGAGTAGTATTGGAGCTAGCTCTGAAGAAAGAAACAGATAAAGAAAGGATTTTTTAATAATTAAGTGTCGTTATTGCAAACTGGTTAATTGCTCACAAAAGAGATGTCTTCAGCTGTTTTGTTTGTTTCACACAAGATTTGAGATTTTATGGGCCTCCACTATTTAAAAAAAAACATTGATTTTGTTTCTAAATTTAAAAACCACTGTTTTTTTTTTTTTTTCTGCAAGTATTTCTATATCCATTTAATTGTTATTAATTCCAATAATGAATCGGCACACCATGTGATTAATTTGATAAAATTGCAATAAGTTGCAAACTCCCCCTCATCTTGTGGATGAAACAGGACACAGTAGCAGCCGTACACAAGAATAGCTGTCAGTACTGTCAGGAATTACACAGCATTGTGGGAAAGTACCTGTAGCTCTACAATTGCGTGGTCCACTCAAGGTGCTTTTTTATGTCACATTTGACATGTAAGGTTGCAAGTTTGAGAAACAGAGCTCTAGGGTCCGAACAATGCATTTTTTAACCGCAAAAGTTTTTCTGACCTTTATGACATGACCGTTTTGGTGTTTCTATTCTAGATGGAGTACAGAATCCCTTTTTGCACAATATATGAACTCTGTTTGAATGTTATTTTAGACTTGGATGAAATTAAAATAGCAGTAAATCATGTACCCCCATCGTCATCTCATGTACTCGTGCAGTTTGGGAAACACTGCATTAAAGCATGTTTGTTAGCAGCTGATCGAATCATTGTTTTGTGTATGTATGTATATTTGTCCAGGTAAATGTACGACATTACCCGCTGTGAAGGATTCTACACCTAAACCTGGTTCAGCCAATGAGAAGACAGCAGAGAGCCCAAGAAACACTGACTGCTCTAAACATCTCACTGTGAGAAACTCAAGGACTTCCTGTGTCCATTTATCTGATCTGTTGTGTCCAATGCAAGTGTGTGTTTTATAAATGAATAAATATTATTGTGTGTGTGGGTGTGTAGGAGGAGGACTTACGACAGCGGTCTGAGTATCTGAAGCAGCAGAGAGATAAACTGCAGGCACTGAAGAAAGATCAGACACCAAAGACTCCCACACAAACACCTTCAGTGACCCCTGACCCCCGACCCACCACACAGGTACACACATTCAGCAGCAGCACACTTCACTCCATTTGTCATGCTATATTCTCAATATACATTTACATTTAGTGATTTAGCAGATGCTTTTATTCAAAACTATTTGTCAAACAAAGGTCAACAATATCTGCAGCATCAGATTGTCAAGTTCCCAGAGTAGTATTGGAGCTAGCACTGAAGAAAGAAACAGATAAAGAAAGGATTTTTTTAATAATTAAGTGTCGTTATTGCAAACTGGTTAATTGCTCACAAAAGAGATGTCTTCAGCTGTTTTGTTTGTTTCACACAAGATTTGTGATTTTATGGGCCTCCACTATTTAAAAAAAAACATTGATTTTGTTTCTAAATTTAAAAACCACTGTATGTTTTATATTTTCATCATGCAATCACACATGCAGTGAAGTGTTCATGTTCAGCACATCTTACTATGAATACAAACCCTATGACCATCTGTTCCATTATGAACATGTGGTGCACTGTACAGACCTTCAGTTAGACTTCACTGCTGGAGTTGAAGTTTCCTTTCATTATTGCTCTCTTGATATTCCAAGGAAATCTCTGTTGAGGAAAAGAAGAAGTTGCAGAAGAGGAAACATCTGGCAGAGAAACTCAAAGAGGAGGTCATCAAGAAATAAAGCTCAGATCGTCATTAAAGACTGTAACAGCTTGAGACAAGGGTTTTACTGTGCTAAAATGTGCAAAGAGAAACATGGATGAACCGCTTTGTGTACCGTTTCATTTATACTTTTAATCTAGTTCTACCAACCTAACATTATTTGATGCTGTTTTGAGACATTAATTGTCATTCAGATAGATCTATAGCACAGATGAATTGCACCTTTATAAATGATTTACACTCACAGTCTTCTGCTGGACATGTTCAACGTGATGTTTGTTATTACGTGATCATTTTATTGTTCGAGTGACTGCACTGTGTTTCTGCAGAATGATGGTAAAATCTTGACTCACTTATATTTTGTTTTGCATTATGGGGACAGTGCAAAGGTGTACACTTCCATACTATTAAACATTTGCTCAAATTTTCATTGTAGTTTAGAGAACCATGGACAGATGTTTTATGAAAAGATCCAATAAAGAATCATCTATTCTTTTCAAATATAACAGTGTGCAGAACTGCACTCTAGTACTCAAGAACTTGAAAATAATAAATGCAACAATTGCTATTTAAGATCCAAGTTAAGGTTTCTCCGAGAGTTGGTTTCAAATTGAAAGCATGCTTTGCGAATGCTGTGCATCACGTGTATGCATTGAACGTACTGTATATACCTATAGGTTTCTGGTGCTTTCCTGTGTCTAGATAAATGGTAAATGGTCTGCATTTATATAGCGCCTTTTTAAGCCTTAACGGTATTCATAGCGCTTTACACTGCGTCTCATTCACCCATTCACACACACATTCATACATCAATGGCGGCAGAGCTGCCACTGGTGCCATTACATCTAAACGACGTGTATGAGTGACATGCATAGCAGCAGTTTCACCAGTTCATCACCACCAGAGGCCCTCATGGCCCCAATACTTCATCGGGTGGGTCACATAAATAAAGGCGGGTTACAAAGAGCTGGTTAGGAGCATCCCATCAGCATCACAGTAGCACTTGTGCATGTTGCATTCCCTACAACTCACACACACACACACACTTTCTCTGTCTACTCGCACCACCCACAACTGCTCTCGCACTTGTGCGCTGAACTCTTCTTTCTATTTTCTCCTTCCCCAGGGGGAGTTTCTCTTGGTTTGGCCAAACACATTACACTGAATAAATACCCATTAAAAGCATGCATAAGTGCTAGTGTAAGCTAAAATAAGAACCACTATGCAAATTATTCATTCAAAGTCAAATCAAATTCCTTTATTGTCACTCAACCATATACACAAGTACAACAGTGGGTGAAAGTCTTGGGTGCAGTTCCGAGCAACATAGCAGTATGATAATTACCATAAACATCTGATTTACACATAACACAATATACACCTAATAATATGGTATACACATAATAAGAAGACTGCACAAATATATATATACAGTATACACATAATACGAAAACCGTATACAATAAAATACTCTGGCGACATTTCTCACAAACCTCTTATAATAGGTGCACAGACCTACAAATGCTCTCACTTCCATGGTAGTTCTGGGGGTTGGCTGTGACCTGACTTTATCCAAGTTCTTTTCATTTTGTAGAAGACCCTGACTAGACACAACATCACCCAGATAGGACACTTGCCTGCATGCAAAATGACATTTACGGGCCTTCAGTTGAAGACCCGCTGACCGGAAACAACAGAAAATTTCCTCAAGGCTGCTAAGGTGTTCATTAAAGGTTTAAATTAATATGAGTACATGATCAAGGTAAACAACACAAACCATCCAATGGAGTCCACAAAGCACCAGCTCCATAAGTCGCTGGAATTTAGGAGGTGCATTCGTCAAACCAATGGGCATTGGGGTCTGGGTAGCTCAGCAAGTAAAGACGCTGACTATCACACCTGATGTTGCAAATTCGAATTCAGGGTGTGCTGAGTGACTCCAGTTTGGCTTCCTAAGCAACCAATTGGCCCAGTTGCTAGGGAGGGTAGAGTCATATGGGGTAACATCCTCATGGTCACTACAATGTGGTTCTCGCTCTCAGTGGGGCACATGGGGAGTTGTGCTTGGATGCCGCAGAGAATAGCGTGAGCCTCCACAAGCGCTTGGTCTCTGCGGTAATGTGCTCAACAAGTCACGTGATAAGAAGTGCAGATTGACAGTCTCAGATGTGGAGGCAACTGAGATTCATCCTCCACCACCTGGATTCAGGCGAGTCATTGGGCATGCCAAATTGGGGAGAAACAAAATGGGTATTACCTTGAACTGGTATAAAGCATTCATGTATTGAATGCTGTTTTCTCTGCACTAGCTCAACTTGCAAGTACCCACTTGACAAATCCATTGTACTGAACCAACAGGAGCCAGACCAGCCATCTAAAGCATCTGTTGGTCGTTGTAGAGGGTAAGAGTCTTTGACAGTGACTGCATTCAATTTTCTGAAATCAATGCAGAACCTGTAGCTGTCATCTTTCTTTTTAACTAAGACAACAGGGGAAGCCCAGGGGCTACAACTTTCTTCAATGACATCCTGTGAAAGGAGCTGCTAAACTTGCTTGTCAATCTCAGCTCGAACATTTGAAGAGGATCTCTAGGCCCTCGGCCTATTTGGCTGTACATCACCAGTACAGATGGCATGCTTAATCAAATCGGTACGGCCATTATCATGATCATGAGCGCTAAAGACCTCTTGAGTATTTTTTCTGATTAACATTTTTTATTGATTCAAACAGTTAACAAAGAAAAGAAAAACATATTCACAGAATCAACATTTAAACCCCACTATTTCCCCTCCCAATCCCCACTCTGACCCTCAACAAACATTCCTGTGGTCACACGTGAGTATACACACACACACACACAAAATATATATATATATATATATATATATATAATAATCATTGACATTTAAAACTATACTTCTCTCTCCACTGCCCCTCCCCGAGATCACTCCAAGAACACCAAATAGCTGTCCCATTTTTCCATCAAATGCATCCAAGTTCCCCAGCCATCTAAATGATACTTTTTCGAAACCCTCCTATAATCCTAGCCCACACTCCCTCTTAATCTCCTGATATAAATGAGATCTCTGCACCCCAGACTCTGAATTAGCAGGGAGTAATACACTGATGCCTCATGACCTTTACCAAAAACAGTAATCACCTCTCCCAGAGTATCTGCTGCTTTGGGGTGCTACTCCCAAAAACAATACAGAGCAGGGGGCGCAGCTGTAAATCTCTAAAGAACTGAGATCTGGGAATCCCAAAATGTTGAACCATATCTTCAAAAGATCTCAACACTCCACTCTCATATAGATCACAGAGTGTAGTAACCCCCCTCCCTCCCCCTCCCCTCACAATCCCCTCTGACCAGCAGAAAGGGGACTTATGAATACATAATTTTGGGTTCAGAACGAAATTGTCCGAATTAAACACTCTGGAGACTTTTGTCCATACTGAGTGCAAATGTGAGATAACGGGGTGTAACTTAAATAAAATAAAATAAAATCACTTTATTGTCACACTACTGTGTACACAAGTGCAACAGTAGGTGAAAGTCTTGTGTGCAGTTACAATAAACAACATATTTACATGACACAATTTACATAACAAATGTACACATACACAACACAATATACAATGTACAGCAAACAATACACACAATATAGAATACGCATACAATAAAAATAAGAGTATATAAAAACTATATATACAGTAGTTGAATTGGGGAGAATATATTTGACAGTCCACTGTGTGAAACAATATGATGATTAATAAAGTGCAGTGCTGATTGTTGATCGTGAGAGATCAAGTGTTCAAAAGTCTGATTTCTTGGGGGAAGAAGCTGTCATGTAGTCGGCTGGTGCGGGTCCTGATGCTGCGATACCGCCTGCCTGATGGTAACAGTGAGAGCAGCCCATGACTCGGGTGGCTGGAGTCTCTGATGATCCTCCGAGCTTTTTTCACACACCGCCTGTTATATATGTCCTGGAGGGAGGGAAGCTTACCTCCGATGATGTTTCTGGCAGTTCGCACCACCCTTTGCAGGTCTTTGCGGTTGTGGGCGGTGCTATTGCCGTACCAGGCGGTGATGCAGCCAGTCAGGATGCTCTCTACAGTGCTGGTGTAGAACCGTGTGAGGATGTGGTGGTTCATTCCAAACTTCCTCAGCCGTCTCAGGAAGAAGAGGCGTTGGTGAGCCTTCTTCACAACGGCCTCAGTGTGGACGGACCATGTGAGTTCCTCAGTGATGTGGACACAGAGGAACTTGAAACTGCTGACTCTATCCACCGGTGCTCCATTAATGGTGATGGTCTTTCTTCCTGAAGTCCACTACAAGCTCCTTGGTTTTACTGACGTTGAGGGAGAGGTTGTGCTCCTGACACCAGTGTGTCAGAGTGGGCACCTCCTCTCTGTAGGCTGTTTCGTCATTGTCAGTGATCAGACCTACCACCGTCGTATCATCAGCAAACTTAATGATGGCATTGGAGCTATGTGTTAGGGTTAGGAGCAGATGCAGACGTAACAGAGCAGATGTAATCTCTGATTAACCTCTCAAAGCATATGCTGATGATGGGGGTCAGAGCAACAGGACACCAGTCATTTAAGCAAGTGATTATGGCTTGCTTCGGTACAGGCACAATGGTTGATGTTTTAAAGCATGTGGGGACTACAGACAGGGAGAGGGACGGGTTGAAAATGTCTGTAAAAACACCAGCCAGTTGGTTCGTGCACGCTCTGATGACGCGGCCCGGAATGCCGTCTGGACCCGCGGCTTTACGGATGTTCACCCGTTGGAAGGAACGGGTTACATCTGCAACAGAGAGGGAGAGTGAACCATCCTCTGTAGCGTCAGCCGCGAATACTCTCTCCGCAAGTGCGGTGTTATTGTCCTTAAAATGAGCATAAAATGTATTAAGCTCATCTGGGAGAGAGGCAGCGGTGTTCATGGTGGAGTTTTTATTTTGTTTGTAGTCCGTGATGATGTTAATTCCCTGCCACATACTTCTAGAGTCTGTGGTGTTGAACTGTCCTTCAATTTTGTGCCTGTACTTCTCAAGTTAGTTTGATAGAAAGACTTTGAGTAATAGGGGCAAGAACTTTCTGTTCAATAAAAAACCAGGGAGGGGCTCTCTCAGGTGGAAGCGACCAATGAGCCAAATGTCTGAGACCGAAAGCATAATAATAAAACAAACTTTTCTAGGCCTAGCCCAGCTTTGTCAATCGAACTTATTGAAATTTTATCTGGGACGTTTAACATTCCAAATTATGGACTTCACTATGCTATCAAATTGCTTGAAATAAGAGAGGGGGACATGTATAGGGAGTGACTGTAGCAGGTGAATTTTGGAATACAATTATAGATAAATGTAATGAAGCCCACCTGCACACATTGCTCGAAAACCTTTTTATTAAAGGGTCAAAATTAACTCAGACAAATTTGCTGAGAAGAAATTATTCAAATACTTAATACCCTGTTCCCCTTCTGTCGCTCTCTCCATGTTGTGTCGGAGAAGCGACACTAGGGGTCTCTCTTGAGCGCCGATATATACCTCTGTTCTATGAAAAAAGGCCAATGAGAAGTTGGAAGACGGTATTTGCATATCCCGCCCCCGGATATACGGGTATTTAGGCGGGACAAATACGGGAGTTTATTCAGAAAACTTCTTCGGAGCCAATGGTCGTGCATGCAGTCTGCTGCGAGTCACACACCAGTTCCTGTTTAATCCTCTGACGCTCTGCATGCTGTTGGATCTGACGGCGCATAACAGCGGCTTTCTCCTTCCTTGCATGGCTGTGCATTGTTGCCCCTGGGCGCTTTGACAGCACAGACAACTCGAAAGAGTTATTCTAAAAGAGTAATTTCGCTCTAAAAAGAGCAAAACACAGCGGCGTTGAACGTCCTTCTCAGGACGCGTCTTTTTAAAAGACGTTTTTTCCACCCCTGTGTAGTTTCTGGATGCGGTTGATTTCTCCCCACCTCTGACGGTCATAAAATCTGCCTCGCGTACCTGGGTTGCGAGAGTACGAGAACATAGCCATGACAGCATTGCGGTGGCGGCTTTTTCTTGTAGTGAGAGAAAGCCACTTCAGCCACCCCCCGTGCCTCGCCTCCTTCCTACAGGATTGGGGCAGGTGCCGCGGGCGATGAAGACGGTCTGGGGACAATGACGGGCTCCGTTTCGCCGGGTGAACCCCCCTCGAAACCCCCCTGCCTCCCCGGCACGCTTGCTTGTTTCCGTCCGAGCTCAGATGAGCATTCTCTCCAATGGGCTATGTTTTCAGTGTGAGAACATAACCGCGGCAGCGTTGCGATCTCTGCTTTCTCTTGTAGTGAGAGAAAGCCACTTCAGCCGCCTCCCGCACCTCGCCTCCTTCCTGCGGGATTGGGGCAGGCGCCGCGGGCGATGAACACGATCTGGGAAGAACAACGGGACGCTTTTGCTGGGTAAATCCCCTCGAAACCTCCCGCCTCCCCGGCACGCTTGCCTGCTTCCTCCGAGCTCGGGATGAGTGCGGTCCGCTTAATGGCCTACCGTCCGATCCCTCGAGCTCCCAGACATTGGATGACGACATCACCGCTGCATCGGAGAGCGTCACATTGGCGTCGGATGCGGATAACTCGCCTGGGCCGCCACCTTCGGATCTGCCGCCCAGTCTGAGCCTGACGCACGGAGGTCCGCTATGCTTCCCCGGGCTTAATTGGTTCTGCGGGCATGTGCGCCGCTCACAGCCGCGCCCACCCCGGTTCCTTCCCGGACGTGCATGACGATCTGAGCAAGCTGAGCTTCCTCGCTCCTCCGCTCTCGCTACCCTCGGTGGTAGAACGGTCCCAGACCGCTCCCCCCTGCATGCCATGGCCCCCTCCTGCAAGTCCACCAGGCAAAGGCACTTCAAAATCTGCACTTGGGTAGTCCTGTTCTTGACGTGCCGCAGGAACTGCACTCGAACAGGCGATGGCCACCCCCGTGGTCCAGAAACGCAACACATGGACAGGACCTGGTCGCAGTACCGGAGGCAGACAAAGCACGCTTTCTCAAACGCTCCCGTCTCCCAGCTCAGTCCATTTGGCGACACCACTTGACGACTCCACCCAGCAGTCCTCAGTGGTGAAGAAACAGACGGAGGCTATTTCACACATCTTGCCCTGCCGCCAGGGGCCATGCCCTGTCTGCTCGCCGAGGGCGTCCTCCTGCGGCTTTCAAGAAAGAAAGAAAGTGGTGCTCTGCCTCAATTAACAAAAGAGAGTGGGCCTAGCTCTCAGTCCCAGCGTCGCGCTCTCCGCATAAGTCTCACGGACCCCCCCTCGTCTCACGGACCCCCTCGAGGACCCGGAAGGCTCCCAGGCACTCCTGAGATGACCGACCCAGAGACAGAGTTGGTAGCTCCGGAGCTGGTAAGACCGCTCCATTCCCTGGTGGAGGGCCGGGAGGAGAATCTTTGTTAAATTCATTACATTCTCAATAATAGAGCTATTTCCTTTTGTCTCTGGGTCACCTGGCCCGCAAATGCCGTTCTCACGGCACTCTGCCGCCAGATCTCAACAGTTCCGGCTCCCTGAACGCGGTACCTCCTCCCTCAGCCCCATGACTGTTCCCCGGCCGGCCGGTTCCAACGAGTCCAGAGGACGCCAACATCAGACCTCCTCCTCAGTCACGAACCCGCCCTCTGCCGGGTGCGCGGATCAAGGTAAGTCCTTCGAATTTGTTCTCAGCACCAAAGCCTCGGGACGCACCAAAGCCTCCCGACACCATATTACCTGTTCCGCCCCGCTGCGAAGCCCCACCGGGTACGTCCAAAATACTCGTCCCCTTGGTGCCCCTAGCACGGAGTTTAGAGGTGTGGCTTTCACTGCCCAACCCGTCATGCTGGCTGCACCGGACCTTTTGACTCGGTTACGCAATTCAGTTTGCCAGGCCTCCACCCTTCGCAGGCGTCCGTCTTTCCGCAGTATACGGCGAACATGCCAAATCACTGCGCAAGGAGATCGCCTCTCTTTTACTCAAAGATGCGATAGAGCCTGTCCCTCCAACCGAAATGAAGAAGGGTTTCTACAAAGCCCTTACTTCATTGTACCCAAGAAAGGCGGCGGCTTACAATCGAACTTGGACCTGCGAGTTTCAACCGGGCTCTGTCCAAACTCCCTTTCAAAATGCTTACCCAGAAACTGATTCTGTCTGGTGTCCGGCGTCGACACTGGTTCGCAGTGGTAGACCTGAAGGACGCGTACTTTCACGTCTCGATTCTGCCACAACACCGACCCCTTCGCATATGCATATGAGACCACTTCAGCACTGGCCTCAGACTCGAGTCCCGAGACAAGCATGGCGCCGCGGCACACACTATGTGAGAATCACCACCGCCTGCCGCCAAACCTTCAAACCCTGGACAGACCTCTGCTTTCTACGGGCAGGAGTACCCTTGCAGCAGGTGTCCCGACGCGTCCTGGTCACGACCGACGCCTCCAAATCGGGTTGGGGCCCCGCTGCGCTGGCACATCAACTGCCTAGAGTTGTTGACTGTTTTCTTTGCCCTGAGGAAGTTTCTCCCATTAATTCGAGACAAACATGTCCTAGTCAGGTCAGACAGCACCTCAGTGGTGGCCTACATAAATTGCCGAGGCAGAGTACGTCCCCACCACATGTCACAACTCGCCCGTCGTCTCCTCCTTTGGAGCATGTGTGTTGTGGGAAAAAATTATTAACCAACCATTAATCACTGCGTAAGAGACACTCTAACTCAAACAGTCTTTTATAAGAATTTATTCTTGCAAGAAGGACTCAGTCATTGCACAGGAATCAATCTGTGTTATGTGTGTGTACGTCGTTATCAGGCAGGGCTGCCTTTATAAATTTTTCCCCCCAAGGTCTCGAGAAGCAGATCTTCCTCCCCCTTCACATTCCTTGGATACAGGGACCAGGCTACTAGGCCTGATTTACTACTAACCAGCCCAAACGTACCCCCCTGTACTAAATGACCTCTGATCTGAAGAGGGCAGAGGTCCCCACTCAGCCTGGACCGAGGTATCTTGGTTCTGCTTTTCAGTCATAAATACTGTCCCTTGTTCAAACATAAATTTTCCAATGTCCACTCCCTCTCCAGATCAGAAGACCAGGTGGCATTCCTTTGCAATGACCGAGTCCTGACCAATGAGTATCAAAATTTCTACAACAATTCCCCGCTTTCTATCATTCAGATTACTCAATCACAATAATAAACAATAAGACAAATTTTAAGTCATATCATCACACTTACACTCTTCATCTCAGATTTTTGCATAAATGATCACTCTTAAACATTTGTGAAATAACATTTGGAAAAATAAAACGCTTAGGCTTTTTTTTGTGGGGATAGTCCCCACAAAAGACTTTATCTGAAGCCGGGCTAAATGAGTAAACACT
The DNA here is from genome assembly GCF_025860055.1 of Xyrauchen texanus. Classification (NCBI taxonomy): domain Eukaryota; kingdom Metazoa; phylum Chordata; class Actinopteri; order Cypriniformes; family Catostomidae; genus Xyrauchen; species Xyrauchen texanus. Next base: position 42,502,002 of record NC_068299.1, read on the forward strand.
GTTACTGCACTTCAGACCCTCAGTCACCTCAGTATAAACAAGAAATAGTGTACAGTTTAAGTAGGAAAAACACATCAATTTATCATTTTGGTTATGTCAGCAGGCTATAAAAATACAAAGAATAAAAGTATAACAAAATCCCTCATTTCAAACCCTCTCCTTGTACGTCATCTCGTAACATGGATGACAGCTGCTTATAACCCTCTTTACATATCAAAACATTCTCAGAAAGAGAATCCTGAAAACTGACCCACCTGCTTTATTGCTTCATTGACAAAGTGTGTCCCATTGTCCGAGCTGATTTTCCTTGGAATTCCCCATCTCTGAACAATCTCGGTTAAAAGAGCTTTCGCTACTGCTGCCGAGTCTTGTTTCGAGGTTGGGAAGGCCTCAACCCATTTGGACCACATGTCAACAATCACCAGGCAGTATTTCTGTTTCCCACAAGGGGTTAACTCGATGAAATCCATCATCAGATACTCAAAAGGCCCCCCTGATGGTGGCTGAGATACTATAGGTGTTTTTATCCCTCTTGCCACGTTATGTGTGTTACAAATGACACATCTTTTGCAAAAATGTTCAGCAAATATCGTGAAACCCTTTGTAAACCACAATTCTTTCATCTGCGCAACCATCCCCGCTTTTGATACATGGTCTAACCCGTGTATCAACTTTCCATAATGAGGAAAGAAGTGTTTGGGTAAACAAAGCATGCCATCACAGTTCATCCACACATTCTCCTTAAAGCTACAGCCAGCTGCCTTCCACCGGGTTTTCTCCTTGCCTGTGGAAAAAGTTAGCATGCTCTGTAAACAAGAAGAAATGCTGAGGTTATTGTCAGATATCAAAGCACACGTAGTCTCTTTTATCTCCATCGCTGCCACGTCTGCTTGTGCGTTTCCTGTTGAGACTGAACTGTTATCGTTAGTGTGCGCTGCGCATTTGCAAATCGCGACCTTGTCTGGTAAAAGAATGGCCTCCAAAAGCTCAGACACAAGAGATGCATTTAATATTGGACGACCATCTGACTTCAAAACTTTTCTGTGCTTCCATAAAGCACCAAAATCGTGTGTTACCCCAAAGGCATAACGCAAATCTGTGTATATTGTCACACATTTGTCTGCCATAAGTTTTCTTGCTTCTGTTAAAGCAACCAGTTCAACTGCCTGAGCTGAATAATTTGATGGCAGGTCGCCAGATGTCACTACCTCAAATTCAGTGGTTATCGCGTAACCAACCTTATTCTTTCCTGTTCGTGGATCTTTGGAAGCCGACCCATCCACAAAGAGGATATTGTCACAATTGTCTAATGGCGTGTCTAATAGATCTGGACGCGGTGTGCACACCTGTTCAAGCGCTGACAGACAACAGTGATGTCCATCGCCTTCCTCCTCTGTGGGAAGGAGTGTGGGAGGATTCAAAGTTGTGCATCTTTTAACAGTTGTGTTTGGCATGTCCAATAAAATTGTGTGGTACCTCAACCATCGGGCTGTAGATAAATGTGACGTTCTCTGTTCTTGCAAAATCATGGAGACTGCTTGTGGAACCATCAAAGTTAAAACAGAATACCCCACAAATTCCCTGGATGCCAGTACTGCCAGTTCAGCAGCCACCACAGCCCTCAAACAGTGTGGTAGCCCTGCTGCTACTGCATCAAGTTTGGTTGAAAAATATGCCACAGGTCTCAGTCTGTCTCCATGACTCTGCAAAAGAACAGAAGTCATAAACCCATTTTTCTCATCAACCATCTGAACAAACGGTTTGTTTACATCTGGCAGACCCAAAGTGGGAGGCAGAGCCATTTTCACTTTCATGTTAGCAAATTCCTCTTCGGCTTCGCTTGTCCAAACAAGCTTGTCACATGACCTCAGCCCTTTCCCTGTCATCAGGGCTCGCAAAGGCTGTTCAAGAATGGCATAATTAGGAATAAATGTACGACAAAAAGCACACATTCCTATAAATGACAATAATTGTTTTTTTGTAATTGGTTTTGGCACATCTTTTATGGCCTGTACACGTTTGTCACAGATGGATTTACCGTTTGGTCTGATGACATTTCCCAAAAACTTTATTTCCTGTTTCACAAACTGCAATTTTGAAAGACTGACTTTGTGTCCCTCTTGTTCTAGGAGCTTCAAAAGGGACACAGAGTCAGCCACACAAGTAGATTCATCACATGCACAGATCAACAAATCATCCACATACTGCAACAAAGCCGTTCCAGCTGTCAGTGTTAAGGGTTCAAGGCTTCTTCGAAGCGCTTCATTATAGATCGTCGGGGATTCAGTGTACCCCTGGCACAACCGTGTGAACGTATAACCCTTATTGTCAAAATCAAACGCAAACCAAAACTGACTCTTCTGGTCCACTGGGATGCTAAAGAAAGCATTAGCCAAATCCACCACAGTAAAATACATTGCATTTTGTGGAATTTGTGACAAGATTGTGTAAGGGTTTGGTACACGTGCTGCCCTAGCAATGACAGCTGAATTTACGGCATGAAGATCTTGCACAAATCGCCACTCAGTCGGTGAATTTTTATCTCTTATTTTCTTCACACGGAAGATTGGAGTGCGCACTGGAGAATCATGACATGGTATAATTATGCCTTCTTTCAATAAGGAATTTTTGTAGAAATGTTGATACTCATTGATCAGTGATAGTCATTGCAAGGGAATGCCTCTGTCTCTGGGGAATGCAGAGGGGGAGGATCTGCTTTTGTTAAGAAACCTTGGGATAAAAGAGTATAAAATACAAGTCAGCCCTCCCTTTCTCTGTCTCACTCACGGCACAGATTAACTCCTGTGTAATGATTGGGTCCTTCTTGCAAGAATAAATTCTTATAAAAGACTGTTTGATTCAGTGTGTCTCTTACGCAGTGATAATGGTTGGTTAATAATTTTTTTTGCCACAACAATTTGGTGTCAGAAGTGGGATTCCTTGGAAGTGCCTTCTGGACCTGAGTGCGGACGGTGTTTGGCCACCTGGACTGAGAAGTTCCAGCTCTACCTCGTAAGTTTAAGAGAGAAGGGCCAACCGCATCAGGGCCAGGAGGAACTCCACTGGAATCAAATGAAAACGAACCCGTGGCAACCCAAATATCTCTGGTAAGGGATGACTAAATTATTTTCTTTTGGTATAAAAGTGAGTGAACCATAGTGGCTGGGACTGTTTTTCTGTGGTGCGACTACAAGAGGTTCTCGACCAGAGACTGAGACCTACGAACAGGTCAAGAGGTTTTCTAACAGAGACTGAGTTCTTACAAAAATTGTTTAATTAGGCTGGCTGGAATGATGAGCGCTGGAACGTACTCCAGAGAAAGATTTTGGGCAAACCGTAATTAATAAAGCACTAGGGAGTGCACCCTTAGCTGATCTTGGGTTAAGAAATCAGATCTGTTGGAGACGTCCGAAAGATTATTACAGATTATAACAGAAACAGCCAGTATGGGGAAATCTCAAAGCAAGCTTGCCAAATTTGATACACCAGTTTTCTGTCAAATGAAAAAAAAAACTATCGGAAAAAATGTATGCAGGACATACAGAAACTGATCAAATACCATGATTTCCCCAGGGAGCGGACACTGAGGACGGCTAGACTGAGAGTGGTGCGAGAATCAGTGGGGCAGGGAAGCGCACAAAGAGTTGTGGCTGTGTTCAACATGTGTGTAAGAAATGTGAACAGACAGTGGGCTGTTGGCTTAAGGAAGCAGATAGGAGAGATCAAAAGCAAATGCAGAAAGAATTAGCATGTAGGATTGAAAAGTTGAGTGGAAGAAAATAAAATGTGTGAAAGATCTGTTTGTGTGTCAGCACCACCAGAACCGACTAATGAAAAGTATGTTTGTGTTTCCCCACATGAAACGACAATTGTGCCGGCGCCGCCGGCGTACAATCATTATCCCGTGGCAGAGCTGAAAGCCCCGAAGCTGAACCCCGACCTCGACTGCTCTCCGCCCAGAAGACAAGCAGCTTCTCACGACTCTGACAGTGAAGGAGACCTGAATTAACTTTTTTCTGAGACCTGAGATCGCACAAGCAGTGAAGGCAAGTTACATTTAAGAGCGGGGATTGACCTCCACCCTGGCACATGCTGGACACGCAGAGGAACAGCTGCTGACAAAGAAAGACAAAGTCAAGGCGAAGGGGGAGAAAGATCTTCAGCTGGCAGTTGTGCGACTACAGTCTAATGTCAGTACATCGAAACCACAGCAGAAGTGGGCCGACAAAAAGAAGAGAGGCTACAGAAACCAGCGAAGGTGGAATTGCGGAATGCACGAAATGCAGGCTGTGTAAGCAGGAGGGGCATTGGGCCTCAGACTGTCAGGAGAAGAAAAAGGTGGGCTGAGGAAAGGAGGAGAGAGCAGCGAGGGTGGGGGCCGGACACAGGGCGATCGGCAGCTGCTACAGAACAGGGAAGTGATAATTTTTTTAACCACACACACACATACAACACGCACACATACAATGATTTACATACTGCTCTTTGCAACGAAGACAATGCTTGCAAATCTTTCAGTGTGACTGATGAAGTTTTATGTGATAATGTTTCGGATGAATGTTTGAGAATGTACAAAAGTTCAGGGTTTTTACAAATGCCTAGATATCAAATGCTAGTTGATGGGACATTAGATTTTTTTTGGTAGATTCTGGGGCTAGCAATTTTACGATACGACCATGTGACTTGCCATGTTCTCCCAAAATTGACAGGTTCAGTGCATAAAGAGCACTTTGGCCTAGGGCCATTTGGTTTCTGGAAAAATTCACAGTGCCCTTGGAGTGTGAGACGGAGAAGGGGAGAACATTTAAACATGCGTTTTATGTGTTCACCAGCTTGTCCGGTACCTCTAATGGCCAGAGATTTAATGTGTGAATTGAATTTGACCCTTACGGGGGGTTCCTTTGGAATTAGCATTGAGGAAGAACCACAAATATGTTGTTCTAAATTTGAACCGCAGTGGGCTTATGAATGGCGTGTGAAAAATTATGACTGAGCAAAAATGATCTTGAAATTGGCAAAAGATCTAACACAGATTTAACCCAGAAAATATGACGCCTGACCAATTGCATTGCACGTCACATGTCGTAATTGAACGGGAACCACAATATGAGGAGGGGTGGTTTAACGGGGCAGAAAATTAGACTGTGAAATTTGATACGATTTTCTGGGCAGAAAATGTGTGTGCGCTCTCAGCTTGCCTGACAGAAAAACAAATGCAGTTCTATTTGATAGCAGGAGAGCTGAGACACACTTTATCAGTGATCAAGGCCAAAGAGCAGCTGTGAGCAGATTTGGGCCCCTTTGTGAGAGAATGCAAAAAAGCAAAAGATTAGTACAGGAGTGAAACACAGCAGAAGTGTAAGAGCATTTATATCAAAATGTGATTTTGAGATAGAAGTTCAGATGGTTGATGAGACACTAAATCCATCTGTGACAAACGTGTACAGGCCATAAAAAAATGTGCCAAAACCAATTACGAAAAAACTATTATTGTCATTTTTAGGAATGTGTGCTTTTTGTCATACATTTATTCCTAATTATGCCATTCTTGAACAGCCTTTGCGAGCCCTGATGACAGGGAAAGGGCTGAGGTCATGTGACAAGCTTGTTTGGACAAGCAAATCCGAAGAGGCATTTGCTAACATGAAAGTGCAAATGGCTCTGGCTCCCAGTTTGGGCCTGCCAGATGTAAACAAAACGTTTGTTCAGATGGTTGATGAGAAAAATGGGTTTATGACTTCTGTTCTTTTGCAGAGTCATGGAGACAGACTGAGACCTGTGGCATATTTTTCAACCAAACTTGATGCAGTAGCAGCAGGGCTACCACACTGTTTGAGGGCTGTGGTGGCTGCTGAACTGGCACTGGCATCCAGGGAATTTGTGGGGTATTCTGATTTAACTTTGATGGTTCCACATGAAGTCTCCATGATTTTGCAAGAACAGAGAACGTCGCATTTATCTACAGCCTATGGCTGAAGTACCACACAATTTTATTGGACATGCCACAGGTGTGCACACCGCGTCCAGATCGATTAGACACGCCATTAGACAATTGTGACAATATCCTCTTTGTGGATGGGTCGGCTTCCAAAGATCCACAAACAGGAAAGAATAAGGTTGGTTACGCGATAACCATTGAATTTGAGGTCGTGACATCTGGCAAACTGCCATCAAATTATTCAGCTCAGGCAGCTGAACTGGTTGCTTTAACAGAAGCATGTAAACTTATGGCAGACAAATGTGTGACAATTTACACAGATTCGCGTTATGCCTTTGGGGTAACACACGATTTTGGTGCTTTATGGAAGCACAGAAAAGTTTTGAAGTCAGATGGTCGTCCAATATTAAATGCATCTCTTGTGTCTGAGCTTTTGGAGGCCATTCTTTTACCAGACAAGGTCGCGATTTGCAAATGCGCAGCGCACATTAACGATAACAGTTCAGATATCAAAGTGTGCTTTGATATCTGACAATAACCTCAACATTTCTTCTTGTTTACAGAGCATGCTAACTTTTTCCACAGGCAAGGAGAAAACCCGGTGGAAGGCAGCTGGCTGTAGCCTTTAGGAGAATGTGTGGATGAACTGTGATGGCATGCCTTGTTTACCCAAACACTTCTTTCCTCATTATGGAAAGTTGATACACGGGTTAGACCATGTATCAAAAGAGGGGATGGTTGCGCAGATGAAAGAATTGTGGTTTACAAAGGGTTTCACGATATTTGCTGAACATTTTTGCAAAAGATGTGTCATTTGTAACACACATAACGTGGCAAGAGGGATAAAAACACCTATAGTATCTCAACCACCATCAGGGGGGCCTTTTGAGTATCTGATGATTGATTTCATTGAGTTAACCCCTTGTGGGAAACAGAAATACTGCCTGGTGATGGTTGACATGTGGTCCAAATGGGTTGAGGCCTTCCCAACCTCGAAACAAGACTCGGCAGCAGTAGCGAAAGCTCTTTTAACTGAGATTGTTCAGAGATGGGGAATTCCAAGAAAAATCAGCTCGGACAATGGAACACACTTTGTCAATGAAGCAATAAAGCAGGTGGGTCAGTTTTTGGGAATTGACATGAGAACACACTGCAGTTACCACGCCGCCAGTGGAGGCACTATTTAGAGGGAGAATCAAACGATCAAGAACAAATTGGCTAAGTCCTGTGAGGAAACTGGGCTCACATGGGTGAAAGCACTCCCAATTGTGTTGATGTACACCAGAAAGTCCATTTGAAATACTTTTTGGTAGACCACCATTCATGGGAATAGAGGGGGGTAGACAAAGGCTGCCATCAACAGATCTGTGTGAGAATGACATGTTGAATTATTGCAAAGAAATGTCTTCTCTGTTGTCCAATGTTTGTGTTCAGGTGAAAACTGCTCAGGGGAAGGTTGCTGAAACCCTCCTGCATAAAATCAGGCCTGGCGATTTCGTTGAGATTCGTGACCTGAGGAGAAAGTGCTGGAAGGCGAAAAGGTGGCTGGGACCATTCCAAGTGCTACTAAAGACTCACACGCCAGTGAAGGTCGCAGAGAGAGCTACGTGGGTTCATGTCAACCATTGCAGGAAAGTTCCACCCACATCGCAGGAGAATCAGCAACAGGAAGAGATTGTTCCGAGTGAATGTCAATAAATGCCGAGATCAAGTCTGAACACCAAGCACCACTATCAGTGGAAGAGCAAGCCCAACCACAGAGAATAACGCGGCCTGTGTGCAGAGTGAACCCCATCGTGTGGTCACAAGCAGTAATCATTGTGAAAAGGTACGAACTGAAAATAATTCAAGGAATATTAACAACAGACCCCGCATTCTAGCTGTGTGTGTGTTTAAGAGGAGCCAGATACTAGAAGAGTGAAGGAGACTGGAAGAGGCAGGCAGCCCTAGTTGTGGAAACAGCATCCGGCTGGGCACAGTTAATCAGCAGAACAGATAAGACTCTGAGTGCTTCAAAGACTGAACTCCTTCACACGTTCTGGTCACACAGCTGCAGTACTGATCTAGCAAACGGAAGAAATGGAGACCGTGGCACCTATTCAGAGTGCAGGGAATGTGTGGTCTGGGTAAGAGTATGTGCATAATGACTTTGCTTGCAGTGACAATTTGTATGATAATACTGCACCTTACCGAGGGCCTGAGAGTGTTATCAACAGAAAACCACACCAACTGGACTGAGACAACTGCGCCAAACAATACCATCCGACAGTTCAAGAGAAGCACATTTATGTTCGTGGAGCCAACGCGTGGCCTGGAAGGAGAAATCATCACGATGCAGGAAGGAACAAATGTGACTTTCTACTGCAACCCGTTTCAAAAGAACTGTCCGAACTGTGAGGGACGCAGCGAAGAGTATGCACCTTTCTATGTCTGCAGAGATCCATGCAAGTGGGGCGACGTGAAAGCATACTACTACGACTACAAGAAAAAAAGAAAGAAATGTTGAAATTTTGCCTGGGGTTTTACCAAAGCACTATGCAGCAAATGTGGGGTGGTCATTGTTCTTAGGGGTGGGTACAATGGTAACAATTAATAAGATAAATGGACTAGCATGGACAGTATTAGCAATAGCTAATAGCACAGAAAATGCTTTGACAATGATAAATGATGAAATGAAACAGTTAAGAGATGCGGTCATTCAAAACAGGTTGGTTCTTGATATGTTAACTGCAGAGAAATTGCAAAATGTTGGGAATGTCTTTTTGTTTCAATATTCCAGATTACAGTGACAACATCACGAATGTAATTGAACACATGAGAAAAGCCGTACAGGAGCCAGAACATGTTGAGAGTAGATGGGATACTTGGTTTATGAATCTCTGGGGAGGATGGGGGTATTGGCTAATTCAAACTGTTACCAATTGCGGTGATAGGACTGTTAATATTGTTATGTTTACCATGCATTATAACGTGTATTTCCAGCTCAGTACAGAGGACTGGTTAAAGCAGGGGTGTCTGTTCAAATGGTGAAAATGACAGTATATCCAGAGGATGATGAACACAAATATGATGATACCAGTAGCGAGAGCTACTGTGAAATGTGTTAAAATGAGGTATGTCTTTTCTTTCTGAGAATGTTTTGATATGTAAAGAGGGTTATAAGCAGCGGTCATCCATGTTACGAGATGACGTACAAGGAGAGGGTTTGAAATTAGGGATTTTATTATACTTTTAATCTTTGTATTTTTATAGCCTGCTGACATAACCAAAACGTTAAATTGATGTGTTTTTCCTACTCAATCTGTACACTATTCCTTGTTTATACTGAGGTGACTGAGGGTCTGATGTCAGAAGTGCAGTAACAGTGTTTACTCATTTAGCCCGGCTTCAGATAAAGTCTTTACTTGCTTGCTAATACTTAAGGGACTATCCCCACAAAAAAATAAAAATAAATAAACAGCCTAAGTTTTTTTACTTTTTCCAAATGTTATCTCACAAATGTTTAAGAGAGTTATCATTTATGTGAAAATGCAAGTGGGATATGACTTAAAATTGGTCTTATTGTTTATTATTGTTATTGAGTAATCTGAATGATAAAAAGTGGGGAATTGTTGTAGAAATTTTGATACTCATTGATCAGTGATTGTCAAGTCCTACTCCAGTTCAACATCCAAAGGACACAAGGACAACTCAATGTTCCGACTCAATCACTCTTATTATCATTTCTTTGTCAGTTGATTGGTCTGTTCAACTTGTTAGGTTGTAATTTGTTAGGTTGTAAACCTTTAAAACAGAGAACAAACGTTACCATTTTAATTAAACATTTAGTTAAGCATTTTTAATTCATTTTAAATGAGTTAAACATTTAATTCCTTTTACATAAAGAAAAATTATGATTTCATGAATTCCAATTCATTTGTAAATTTTTTACATCTACCAGAAATGTAATATTTTACCATTTTTAACTTTGTACCATCCTTCAAATCTTATACTTTTAATTTTCCCAAAAACAAATGAAATATTTCTTAGCACAAACCCATTTAACACAAAATCAATGAAGTCAATACTGCAATGTGTTTCTTAAACCATCTACACAGAAGTTAAACATAGCTTGAACATATTTAGCAGTATTTCAAACATCATAAAAGTAAATTAAACATTTCACCAACCATTGGCGTCTTTGGACTGAACCTATGAGTGAACATGGAGTGTCTTCTCTCTGAAGTTTGCTTGTCTGAATGACTGTGAACCTTCATGCCTCAGCAGGTGCTCTTAATCAAGCACCTGGATTGCTACTGCTGGTGCACTCTGGGAAATGTAGTTCTTTGAGAACCATTTTATAGATTCAGTGCAACAGTGATAGTCATTGCAAGGGAATGCCTCTGTGCCAGGGGAATGCAGAGGGGGAGGATCTGCTTATGTTAAGAATCCTTGGGATAAAAAAGTATAAAATACAAGTCAGCCCTCCCCTTCTCGTCTCACTCATGGCACAGATTAACTCCTGTGTAATGATTGGGTCCTTCTTGCAAGAATAAATTCTTATAAAAGACAGTTTGATTCAGAGTGTCTCTTACGCAGTGATAATGGTTGGTTAATAATTTTTTTTGCCACAACAGAGTCAAAAACTGGCATAATACCCTGCAATGCCTCCCGTTTTAGGGGGTATTGCGCTTGACACGGTCTGTAATCAGATTTTGGGGTGATTACAACCGGTTCACAGCCTTTTACTAGCCCCACGTCACACTTGTGCTTTGTCCACAGCCTAGAAGTTACTTCTGTCAGAGCAGGGTGAATGTCTGAGACAGAAGTAGCTCCCCTCCCATTTTTCTCCACCGCACTCTTCACAATAGCAGTTACAGTTCTCTGTACTTCAATCTCAAAATCACATTTTGACATAAATGCTCCTACACTTCTGCTGTGTTTCACTCCTGCACTTATTTCAGCCCAATCTGTTGCTTTTATGCATTCTCTCACAAAAACGCCCAGATCTGTCCACAGCTGCTCTTTGGCCTTGGCCAAAGATAAGTGCGGCACAGCTTCTCCTGCTATCAAATAGAACTGCATTTGTTTTTCTGTCAGGCAAGCTGAGAGCGCACACACATTTTCTGTCCAGAAAATCTCATCAAATTTCACAGTCTCATTTTCTACCCCGTTAAACCACCCCTCCTCATATTGTGGTTCCCGTTCAATTACGACATGTGACGTGCAATGCAATTGGTCAGGCGTCATATTTTCTCTGTTAAATGACATCCTTTGCCAATTTCAAAATAATTTTTGCCCAATCATAATTTTTCACACGCCATTCATATGCCCACTGTGGTTAAAATTTAAAACAACATATTTGTGGTTCTTCCTCAATGCTAATTCCAAAGGAAGTAAGGGTCAAATTCAATTCACACATTAAATCTCTGGCCATTAGAGGTACCGGACAAGCTGGTGAACACAAAAACGCATGTTTAAATGTCCTCCCCTTCTCTGACTCACACTCTAAGGGCACTGTGAATTTTTCAGAAACCAAATGGCCCGATGCTGAAGTGCTCTCGTGCACTGAACCTGTCAATTTTGGGACACATGTCAAGTCACATGGTCGTATCGTAGAATGGCCAGCCCCAGAATCTACCAAAAAATTTACTAATGTCCCCTCAACTAACATTTGATATCTCGGCATTTGTAAAAACCCTGAACTTTTGTCCATTCTCAAACATTCATCCGAAACATTATCACATAAAACTTCATCAGTCACACTGAAAGATTTGCAAGCATTGTCTTCATTGTAGAGAGCAGTATGTAAATCAGTGTATGTGTGTGTGTTCTCCCATCTCCTGACTGGGAAGTGAAAAATGTTCACTTCCCTTTTCTGTAGCCAGCTGCCGAGCACCCTGTCTCTGGCCCCCTCCCTCGCTGCTCTCTGCTCTGCCTCAGTCTGCCTTTTTCTTCCTGGCGAATTCCCCTGAGGAAGGACCTTCTTTCTCAGGGACGGGTCACGCTCTGGCACCCACACCCAGTCCTCTGGAACCTCCACGTCTGGCCCTTGGACAGGATGCGGAAGGTCTAGCCGTCGCGGCTCACCATGACACAATAGACGGCAAGTCTCTGGGTAAGCACGACTTAATTATCAGGTTCCTAAAAGGTGCCCGGAGGCTAACTCCCTCCTGGCCAAGCCTGTTCCCTTCCTGGGATCTCTCGGTGGTCCTCGCGGGCCTCCGGAGACCCCCCCCTTCCAGCCGCTAGATTCAGCTGGACTCAGGGCCCTCTTTCTCAAAACGGCCCTGCTGATCGCGCTCGCCTCCATCAAGAGGGTCGGGGACCTGCAAACGTTCTCTGTCAGCGACACTTGCCTGGAGTTCGGTCCGGCAGACACATTTGTGATCCTAAGACCGCGACCAGGCTACGTGCCCAAGGTTCCTACCACACCCTTCAGGATCAGGTAGTGAACCTGCAAGCGCTGCCCTGGAAGGAGGCAGACCCAGCCCTTTCGTTGCTGTGTCCGGTACGTGCTTTGCGTATCTATCTGGACCGCACGCAGTGCTATAGACATTCTGAGCAGCTCTTTGTCTGCTTCTGGGGACAGCAGAATGGGAATGCTGTCTCCAAACAGAGGCTCGCCCACTGGGTTGTCGATGCCATTTCATTGGCTTATCACACCCAGGCCGTGCCCCCCCCTTTTTTGCGAGTTCGAGTGCACTCAACCAGAAGTGTTGCGTCCTCGTGGGCACTGGCCAGGGGCACCTCCCTAGCAGACATCTGTAGAGCAGCAGGGTGGGCAACACCTAACACTTTCACAAGATTCTACAATCTCCGAGTTGAGTCAGTATCGTCCTGTGTTTTCTCAGGTCCGAGCCCGTAGAACTCGGTAACACGCTGAGGAACTGGCCGGGTGAATCACTTGCGCCTAGCGCCCTTTCCCTCAGCCGAGGTAAAATAGTGCGCCTTTGTTCCCAGGAGACCCCATCTTTCGGATCCCTGGTTGATTCCTCCCTAGCCCTCATGGGTCCGCAGTTCAGTGGAGGAACTCGCCGACCCAAGCCACTACAGGTACTCTATCTACCCTGTACTGGATTAGGTGCTCCACAGGTTAAGGCCTCCTGTTCGGACTCCCCCTTTGTGTATTTCCGCGGTACTGTCCCCTCACGAGCGGACCCCCGTGTCTCCCTTAGGCATTTCCAGCTGCCTCGGTCACCGTGCTGTAGCAACTCCCCCCCTCTACGAGGCTGGATCTACCACCGCGCCAACTTTCCCACATAGGTCCTAAACGGCCATGTGATGTATTCGCCACCTTTACCTCCCCTGCAGGGTAGGTGTGCTCTCCACAGGGTCTTCTCCCCCTAAAGGAATAGGGAACTGGGTAAGACCCCCTTCCCTTAATGCATGTAAGGGCCCCGGCCGTAATTGCTCTATGCGAGTATCATAGAGAGAAAAGAGGCCCAGCCAGGCTTGGCCCGTTCCCAGGTTGGCAAGCATCACCTTGTTCCCCTCACTAGGGTAATCAGAAGGATTCTGATGACTTTAATGGGGTATTGGGGAAGGGTACGTGCAGCCTGATACAGCTGATCATGTCTGCACATAAGAATACCTGCCCGCTTCTGTATCAGCGGTTCACGTACACGGCTCAGTGCATGGCATGATTGAAGTGGGACCCCTAGTGTCGCTTCTCTGACACAACGTGGAGAGAGCGACAGAAGGGAATGTCTAGGTTATGTATGTAATCTCCGTTCCCCGATGGAGGGAACGAGACGTTGTGTCTTCCCGCCACGTCGCTGAGCCGAGCCACTGTTGTGGCCGGACCATTTCCGGCTCCTCAGAAAAATCCTGAATGAACTCCCGTATTTGCCCCACCTAAATACCGGTTTGTCCGGAGGCGGGATATGCAAATACCGTCTGCCAACTTCTCATTGGCCTTTTTTCATAGAACAGAGGTATATATTGGCGCTCAAGAGAGACCCCTAGTGTCGCTTCTCCAACACAACGTCTCGTTCCCTCCATCGGGGAATGGAGGTTACATACGTAACCTAGACGTTTGGGACACTGGAAGGTGCCCAGCTAAAAAGCTGTTAACAGGCAGTATGCTGTCGTAGCCAAAGCTTCGGATTTATTAACTCTGTTTCCCGAGAACTTAGAAAAGGATCAGAGCTGCCAGCTGCTTTCTTCGCTTGATGTCCATAATTATTATGATTTTTTTATATTAACCTTTTCATTTGATTTGAAAAACAGGATTACACAAACAGAACATACACACACACTGAATCAATATATACAATTGTAAGCCCCCCCACACACATCCAGTGGTCTGACACAAAATGAAAGTAACCAAACACACACACACACATATATATATATATATATATATATATATATATATATATATATATATATATATAAAACTTACAAGAGGAAAAACATAATATATACAGTTACAGTGGGTACGGAAAGTATTCAGACCCCCTTACATTTTTCACTCTTTGTTATATTGCAGCCATTTGCTAAAATCATTTAAGTTCATTTTCTTTCCTCATTATTGTACACACAGCACCCCATATTGACAGAAAAACACAGAATTGTTGACATTTTTGCACATTTATTAAAAAAGAAAAACTGAAATATTGCATGGTCCTAAGTATTCAGACCCTTTGTTCACTATTTAGTAGAAGCACCCTTTTGATCTAATACAGCCATGAGTCTTTTTGGGAAAGATGCAACAAGTTTTTCACATCTGGATTTGGGTATCCTCTGCCATTCCTCCTTGCAGATCCTCTCCAGTTCTGTCAGGTTGGATGGTAAACGTTGGTGGACAGCCATTTTCAGGTCTCAATGGGGTTTAAGTCAGGGCTCTGGCTGGGCCATTCAAGAACAGTCACGGAGTTGTTGTGAAGCCACTCCTTTGTTATTTTAGCGGTGTGCTTAGGGTCATTGTCTTGTTGGAAGGTGAACCTTCGGCCCAGTCTGAGGTCCAGAGCACTCTGGAGAAGGTTTTCGTCCAGGATATCCCTGTACTTGGTCAGCATTCATCTTTCCCTCGATTGCAACCAGTCGTCCTGTCCCTGCAGCTGAAAAACACCCCCACAGCATGACGCTGCCACCACCATGCTTCACTGTTGAGACTGTATTGGACAGGTGATGAGCAGTGCCTGGTTTTCTCCACACATACCGCTTAGAATTAAGGCCAAAAAGTTCTATCTTGGTCTCATCAGACCAGATAATCTTATTTATCACCATCTTGGAGTCCTTCAGGTGTTTTTTAGCAAACTCCATGCGGGCTTTCATGTGTCTTGCACTGAGAAGAGGCTTCCGTCGGGCCACTCTGCCATAAAGCCCCGACTGGTGGATGGCTGCAGTGATTGTTGACTTACTACAACTTTCTCCCATCTCCCGACTGCATCTCTGGAGCTCAGCCACAGTGATCTTTGGGTTCTTCTTTACCTCTCTCACCAAGGCTCTTCTCCCCCGATAGCTCAGTTTGGCCGGATGGCCAGCTCTAGGAAGGGTTCTGGTCGTCCCAAACGTCTTCCATTTAAGGATTATGGAGGCCACTGTGCTCTTATGAACCTTAAGGGCAGCAGAAATTTTTTTGTAACCTTGGCCAGATCTGTGCCTTGCCACAATTCTGTCTCTGAGCTCTTCAGGCAGTTCCTTTGACCTCATGATTCTCATTTGCTCTGACATGCACTGTGAGCTGTAAGGTCTTATATAGACAGGTGTGTGGCTTTCCTAATCAAGTCCAATCAGTATAATCAAACACAGCTGGACTCAATTGAAGGTGTAGAACCATCTCAAGGATGATCAGAAGAAATGGACAGCACCTGAGTTAAATATATGAGTGTCACAGCAAAGGGTCTGAATACTTAGGACCGTGTGATATTTCAGTTTTTCTTTTTTAATAAATGTGCAAAAATGTCAACAATTCTGTGTTTTTCTGTCAATATGGGGTGCTGTGTGTACAATAATGAGGAAAAAAAATGAACTTAAATTATTTTAGCAAATGGCTGCAATATAACAAAGAGTGAAAAATTTAAGGGGGTCTGAATACTTTCCGTACCCACTGTATATATACATATTCACAAAAGCATTTGTCTTATTTATATCTTCAGTTTTAGTGTGTCAATAGGAAATATAAATGTTAGACTCCTAAACATTACTTTGGGTGTATGTACATTACAGATGTCATGGCATCTACAAAGCCCCCCCACTGAACATCGTGTCAGTTGGAGATTACATAAAGAGACAGAAGCAATCTGAGACTAAATAGATCTCTAGTGAATTCTCCAAGAAGCTTGGAACATCCTATCTGCCAACAACCAAGAAAAACTGTGTCCAGGTGTACCTAGGAGAATTTGTGCTATTGCAAATGCAAAGGTGGTCACACCGAATATTGATTTAGATTTTTTTATGTTTTCTGGACTTTGTTTGACATTAAGTGATAAATTAAAACTATTTATGTCATTATTCCTATGTTCTCAATGCAACGTTGCGGTGGCGGCTCGCTTTCAACAGAAAGCACGCCACTCCAGCCGCCCTCCGCATTGCTCCTTCCCACGGGATTGAGGACGTTGCGGCTGGCGATGGAGGCAATCTGGGGACGCCCCCTCGGACCACCCACCTGGTGTACTGCAGGAACTGCACTCAGCGACCGACCTCGCCCTCAAAGCCATGAAGGTCACAGCACAGTCACTCGGGCAGGTGATGGCCACACTCATACACACATAGATGCCGGCATCCGCATACTCAATTACCTCGACGACTGGCTCATACTGGCCCTCTCCCGGGAGTTACTATGCACTCACAGAGACCAGCTGCTCAGGCAACTCAGCCGCTTGGGGCTTCAGGTCAACCGATAAAAGAGCAAACTAACCCCGGTTCAGAGTATCTCTTTTCTCGGCATGCAGTTAGACTTAGTCTCAATGATAGCTCGTCTCTCCAATGAGTGTGCGCAGTCAGTGCTGGACTGCCTCGCCACCTTCAGGCCAGGCACAACGGTCCCTTTTAAACATTTCCAGAGGCTCCTGGGGCATATGGCATCCTCCACAGCGGTCGCGCTGCTGGGGTTGATGCATATGACACCGCTTCAGCACTGGCTTCAGACTCGAGTCAAGAGACGAGCATGGCGCCACGGCACGCACCGGGTAACAATCACCCCTGCCTGCCGCCAAACATTCAAACCCTGGACAGACCTCTGCTTTTAATGGGCATGAGTGCCCATGCAGCAGGTGTCCCGATGTGTCCTTGTCACGACCGACACCTCCAAATCGGGTTGGGGCGCCATATGCAACGGGCAAGCAGCCGAGAGCCTTTGGAAAGGGGCCCCGCTGCGCTGGCACATCAACTGCCTTGAGTTGCTGACTGTTTTCTTTGCCCTGCGGAAGTTTCTCCTGTTAGTTCGAGACAAACATGTCCTAGTCAGGTCAGACAGCACCACCGCTGTAGCGTACTTAAATCACAAAGGCAGTGTACGCTCCCGCCACATGTTATGACTCGCCCATCATCTCCTCCTTTGGAGCCAGCCGTGACTCAAGTCGCTGCGCGCCACTCACATCCCCGTATCGTCAGCAAACTTAATGATGGCATTGGAGCTATGTGTTGCCACACAGTCATGTGTGTATAGGGAATACAGGAGTGGGCTGAGAACACATCCCTGCGTGGCTCCAGTGTTGAGGGTCAGTGATGACGAGGTGTTGCTGTACAGTCTGATACCTGACGTCTGCCTGACAGGAAATCAAGGATCCAGCTGCAACCTGTAGTGTTTCTTGGTTCAGGTTTGGGGAATGTACAATTAAAATTAATGATTGTAATCAATGATTAATCATACGGTTTGAACTAGATAACAATACATTCTAAATTGCCCCAAAACAGGGGTTATATAGCCCAAAAGTCTGCTTCAGATATATATAGATAATTAAACACAACAAATTATAATTAATTAGGAATATACATCATATGCAGACAGGCTGTATTAATTTTCAGAACACCTTAATGGAATAAACCCGTACCGCAACCAACCAGTTCGTCCAGCAAACCACTTTGCTCGATACTCTTGATCAATTCTCCAGAAGGTTTATTCTTAGTATAAGCCTACTTAATCAAAGCACGTTAACTTACTTTGATAATATCAGCTCCTAGCTTTAGATCGCACATTAAAGAGGCTTTGTTTTATGACCAACAAACACAGTAATCAAGCGTATAATTGGGTTTAATACAAGGAACTATTATATATGACTACACTTAACAAACATAGAACACATTTAACAACAAACAATTAACATAGAACAAACAAAGTAAAACAGTAAGGAAAATAAAGAGGTTACAGGGATAGCAAACTTGTTACAACAGTTAAACCTTAAGAGCCAGCAAGGGAATTACACACTTTAACGCATTTGAATTTAGATGGAATAATACTTGCAAAATGGACCTTTGTGTCGCTGAACAAGACTGCGTGTGTGCGTGAATGTCCTCATTGCGTCCGTGAGCTGGAGGATTTCTGTTGGCGCTCCCCGAGCGTGGATCGCTCGCGGGAAGTTCAAAGCATCTTAGGAGTAACGGTTGAAACTGAGAGAGAGTCCTTTCACCCGGAAGATATCGGACTGCTCCAAAAACGTAGAGTGTTGAGCTTTGTCCTAAGACAATTAAAAGACTGAGATAAACACCAAATAAAACAAAAGACATGTCTGACGAGAGTAACACAAAAAGGGAAGAAAAAGCAAGAGAGCTTGAAGAGAGATAAGAGGACAAGAGGCAAGAGAGCCAAGAGAAGAGAGACAAGAGAGCGATTCCACACCAGATCCTGACTTTTAAGGTAGGAAGGTCACACCTCCTTTGGGAGGAATGACCCAATGAGGCACCTCAGTTTTGGTGCGAGATGGTTCCCTTTGTCTTGTCAAGGCTTCGTCATTTGCCTAATTTACAACAGGGTCCGGATGTGGTTTGAAACACTCAAAAGATGGTAAAACATAGCAGAATACATTTTAATGTAACCTTATATATATATTCAGCTAGGGCGAGTCATAAGGTTTAATTTGATACCAAGAAACTTGTATTTGGTACACTTAGAAGTGAATATATACTCTTAGACTCTTTATATAAACCCTCAGAGTTTAACTACACAACTAAACAATCTTAACTAGTTTGATGTAACAGCAGAAATACCCAAGCATACGGGAATAAAACATATTTCCTTAAAAATAAGCCATTTCTGGGTTTTAAATGGTAGGAACGTGTGTGTGTATAGATTTTCAGTGTGTAGATGGCGATATCACGAGCATCTCTGGAGAGGCTCTTTGGGTTGTAAAAATGTCAAGAAAGCATTCTAACTCCCAGACTCGCTGGCGCTACCCAGTGATTTAGATGGGGAGGATCAGAGTGTGAGTTTTTAGAATTAATGAGTTCATGATTTTCCGTACATACTCTACAACAGCGAGATGTTTAAGCCCAGAGCCCGGAGTTTCTCATCAAGCTTGGAGGGCACTATGGTGTTGAATGCTGAGCTGTAGTCTACAAACAGCATTCTCACATATGTGTACCTTTTTTCCAGATGGGAGAGAGCAGTGTGTATTGTGGATGCAATGGCATCATCAGTGGAGCGGTTGCTGCGGTAGGCAAACTGCAATGGGTCCAAAGAGGTTGGCAGAACATGTGGGCAGAACAGAGCAGATGTAATCTCTGATTAACCTCTCAAAGCATTTGCTAATGATGGGGGTCAGAGCAACAGGACGCCAGTCATTTAAGCAAGTGATTTTGGCTTGCTTCGGTACAGGCACAATGGTTGATGTTTAAAGCATGTGGGGACGACAGACAGGGAGAGGGACAGGTTGACTTATTAGTGCTCAGATTTGATCACAATTTGTGGGCTTCTGCTTGTCCACCTTTTGAGGATTGATGACAGGTTCTCTATGGGATTAAGATCCGGGGAGTTGACTGGCCACAGATCCAAAATTTCCATTAAATGATCTCTGAGCCACTTCATTATTACTCTTACCTTGTGACATGGTGCTCCATCATGCTGGGAAATGCACAGATCATCACCAAATTGCTCCTGGATCGTTGGGAGAAGTTGCTCTTGCAGGGCGTTTGATACCATTCTTTATTCATGGAAGTGTTTTTGGGCAGAATTGTGAGAGTGCCCACTCCCTGTGATGAAAAGCAACCCCACACATGGATGGTCTCAGGATGCTTCACTGTTGGCACGACACAGGGCTCATGGTATTGTTCACCTTTTCTTCTCCAGACTATCAATTTTCCAGATGTCTCAAACAGTTGGAAGGTGGCTTCATCAGAGAAAATAACTTTGCATCAGTCTTCTGTTGTCCAGTCCTTGTACTTCCTGCAGAATTTCAGTCTATCCTTGATGTTTTTCTTGGAGAGAAGTGGCTTCTTTTCTGCCCTTCTTGACACCAGGCCATTGCCCAAAATTCTTCGCCTCACTGTGGGTGCAGATGCACTCATACCAACCTGCTGCCAAAATTGAGCAAGCTCTGCACTGGTGGTGACACGATTCCGTTGCTGACTCCTCAGGAGGAGATGGTCCTGGCACATGCTGGACACTCTGGGACGTCATAAAGCCTTCTTCACTGCAGTTGAACCTCTCTCCTTGAAGTTCTTGACGATCCGTTAAATGGTTCTTTCAGGTTAATTTCCTTGCATGTGAGGCCATTTTGATGCAAAGCGATGATGGCTGCATGTCTTTCTTTAGAGGTAACCATTGCTAACAAGAACACAATGATTGAAAGCACATCTTCCCTCCTTTTATAGGAATCAGTCTGCTCTTATAATCCAATCAAAATGATAGAGTGATTTCACCTGACTAGTACTCGTTCACACTTTCACAGGTGCTGCTGATATGATTAGTGAAATGATGTTAGCTGGTCATTTTGTGCAGGGCCAAAAAACTGTGTAATTTGGGTTTTTATGATAAAGTAAACTTTTTTGGCCAATGAAGATTTTTGCAATTATTTAAAATGCATCAGATCACTCTGCACAATAATGTAGAAACAATGTGAATCAACACCTAAACAACTGAAGCAGAAAACTTTGAAAACACAAAATTGATGTCACTGCCAATTCTTTTGGCCAAGGCTGTAGTATTGTCGAAGACAAACAATAAAATATAGCTGCAAGCAGTGATGATGGGCCCAAGCAACATGCGTCCATTTCCACTAGGTGGCTTTTGGAAATCAAAGCATGATGGACACAGCAACAACTCAACATGAATGTAAACTTGGACCCTAAGCATACGAGTAATAGATATATATACCATCATTCCAGTTTGACAACATCACAAAATGTTCCATCAGCAGTGTTTAAACAATTTAAGCAATTTGGGTAAATGTAAGAGAACTTTTTCAAAGTCTGTTGTAAGTGCCACACATCCTTCTGCATGTTGGTGGTGCTATGACCATGACCAACAATAGCCATATCCATGTAATTAGCCCCCAAGTAAAAACATACAACTACTGATCTATATATATAACTGGATTGCTCATAGAATTCTAAACTGCCAGCAGTAGGTGAAGCCACCGGAAGTATAATTTTACTATACATTTTACTACCTAACCCTACCGACAGAGGGCATCGACTGCCAACAGACGAAACTCTTAATATGACGTGATGTGCGGCGTTTAACCGTGAAACAATGCTCCCTAAAGGATGTGGCAAAAGTGCCCACAGGCTGTAATTAATACTATGTACAGTGCATCCGGAAAGTATTCACAGTGCTTCACTTTTTCCACATTTTGTTATGTTACAGGCTTATTCTAAAATTGATTAAATTCATAATTTTCCTCAAAATTCTACAAACCATACCCCATAATGAAAATGTGAAAGAAGTTTGTTTGAAATCTTTGCAAATTTATTAAAAATAAAAAATGAAAAAAAAAAAAATCACATGTACATCAGTATTCACAGCCTTTGCTCAATACTTTGTTGAAGCACCTTTGGCACCAATTACAGCCTCAAGTCTTTTTGTGTATGATGCTACAAGCTTGGCACACCTATTTTTGGGCAGTTTCTCCCATTCTTCTTTGCAGGACCTCTCAAGCTCCATCAGGTTGGATGGGGAGCGTCGGTGCACAGCCATTTTCAGATCTCTCCAGAGATGTTCAATCGGGTTCAAGTCTGGGCTCTGGCTGGGCCACTCAAGGACATTCACAGAGTTGTCCCATAGCCACTCCTTTTATATCTTGGCTCTGTGCTTAGGGTCGTTGTCCTGTTGGAAGTTGAACCTTCGCCCCAGTCTGAGGTCCAGAGCGCTCTGGAGCAGGTTTTCATCAAGGATGTCTCTGTACATTGCTGCATTCATCTTTCCCTCAATCCTGACTAGTCTCCCAGTTCCTGCCACTGAAAAACATCCCCACAGCATGATGCTGCCACCACCATGCTTCACTGTAGGGATGGTATTGGCCAGGTGATGAGCGGTGCCTGGTTTCCTCCAGACATGACGCTTGCCATTCAGGCCAAAGAGTTCAATATTTGTTTCATCAGACCAGAGAATTTTGTTTCTCATGGTCTGAGAGTCCTTCAGGTGCCACTTGGCAAACTCCAGACGGGCTGTCATGTGCCTTTTTCTGAGGAGTCGCTTCTGTCATACAGGCCAGATTGGTGTAATGCTGCAGAGATTGTTGTTCTTCTGGAAGATTCTCCTCTTTCCACAGAGAAACGCTGGAGCTCTGTCAGAGTGACCTTCGGGTTTTTGGTCACCTCCCTGACTAAGGCCCTTCTCAGATCACTTAGTTTGGCAGGGTGACAAGCTCTAGGAAGAGTTCTGGTGGTTCCAAACTTCTTCCATTTATGGATGATGGTGGCCACTGTGCTCTTTGGGACCTTCAATGCTGCAGATATTAACTGTGGGACCTTATATAGACAGGTGTGTGCCTTTCCAAATCAAGTCCAATCAACTGAATTTACCACAGGTGGACTCCAATCAAGTTGCAGAAACATCTCAAGGATGATCAGTGGAAACAGGATGCACCTGAGCTCAATTTTGAGTGTCATGGCAAAGGCTGTGAATACTTATGTACATGTGATTTTTTTATTTTTAATAAATTTGCAAAGATTTCAAACAAACTTCTTTCATGTTGTCATTATGGGGTATTGTTTGTAGAATTTTGAGGAAAATAATGAATTTAATCAATTTTGGAATAAGGCTGTAACATAACAAAAAAAAAGGGGAAGTGCTGTGAATACTTTCCGGATGCACTGTACATATTAAGCACAAATGAGTCATTATCCCTATGTAGAGTGGGCATAATGATCATAATCTTTAATTGTCAACAGTAAAAGTACATCAAAGTGAATAAATTACCCCTTTTGGTTAGGTGTATAAATATTTACTTAATGGAATTATCCATTTGCATTAATTTCTGGAATATGTACATACCAGCTTGTGAGCATTTAATTATTTCAACAATCCCCTGATCTATTAAATCAGGGTTCCCCAATTAATTTTTAACAAGGGCCAAATTCTGTCAACAATACAAAGTCATGGCCACTGTGCTGCTCTTATTATTATTACTATTGTTGTTGTTATTATTAAAAGTGCCACATATCAATATTCTTATTTTTTATTAGTTATTTTCCTCAGTATTTGTAGCCTGTTTTATTTATTTAAACAGTAATGACATTTTGTTTGCATACAGATGAACAAAACAAAACAAAAAAAAACTTTGAACGATCTGGATCTCCAAGTGCCCCATGCAAGTGAACTGTGCCTGCTCATCTCCAAACGGGATCTACTCCCTGCACGTTCACTAAATATTGATTTAATTATTAGACCTATTAGCATTAATGTTGTTATTGTTCTTAAGGATGATATAACAAATAATGCAATAATTTCAATAAAGGACCGTTTTCTTATAAATAATTTTTAATATTCGGGGGAGTGGCTGGACACGCAATGGAGTAGACGCGCTACGAGATAGCTCTGCAATTATAGAACTAAACAACAGCTTTTCCTCACTTTCCGACCTCCCTTTTTGTCAACATGCCTCCAAAACGTGCAAATAAGAAAGTGGAGAAAAATTTTATGAAAGGACCAACATCAAACCCAAATTTTAATGAAGAAAAGATCGGTGAGCTGGGATTGGCTAAAACCCATGAGGCCAACATGAGCCCTGCTGAAGCAGAGATGGATACTGCAGCACTAGCTATGCCTGACGAACCCTTGCCGTCGGATCTGCTTCTCGCAATCACTAATTTGAATAAAAATCACAACGATAAATTTGTCAACTCAAAGCTGCAGTCCGATGTCACGGAAACCAGAACACGCCTCCAGACACTTGAAACTGGCGTCAACGTCCACAATAGCCGGATTAATGAACTGGAGTCATTATGCAGCTCCCTCCAGGCAGACAACAAGTATATAAAAACAAAGCTGGAAGACCTGGAATCCAGATCTAGATGCCAGAACATCCGAATCTTCGGTATCCCCGAGGGCACAGAGGGGGGTCAGCCTACTGACTTTATCACAAAGCTGATACCGACCCTGCTGGGCAAGGAGCACTTCGGGGCAAATTTCAAAGTTGACCGTGCTCACCAGTCCCTTGCGGCCAAACACGCCAACGCCCCCCCCCCCTCCCACCCCGAGATCATTCATCGCCAGGCTGCACTATCCACAATCCCGAGACCTCATCTTACGGCTGGCCAGCAAGAACCACACTATTCACTTTAACAACAAAAGGATTTCCTTCTTCCCGGACCTCACACAAGAGACTATGCGCCAACGTAAACAGTTTGACTCGGTCCGTGAGAGATGCAAAGCAGCTAAAATCCACAATGGATTTCTCCACCCGGCTCGCTTCAGGATGACGGTGGGCGGTGTGTCCCGTACCTTCACAGTCCCAGCAGAGGCCAAACATTTTCTTGCCTCTCTAGGTGAGCCTCGGTAATAGACTGCGTTTAGGTGCTCTCTCGGGAGAGACTGATATAATTAACTTTATTTCCACAAGTGTGTAGCCTGAGTAGGTTAATGTGAAGCCGTAGGTTGTGAAAGTGGAAGTTATAAATGCTATTAGCTATCAGACTCCAGGAAGGTTGAAACACACATATGTTGCTATATTCACTCAATAACTCCTGGAGCTGAAAGGTTTCTGTGTTACCACCTAATGTTATATTGTCATGCGGAGTTACTTTAGGTTCGAGATTGGCTCTTAGTGTACATCAGTCACCCTATGCCTGTTATTCTGGTAAGGTACTACGGTTGTTGATTTGTGATCCTTCTTTTTTTGTTTTCTTTATAAGTTTTCATGGCAACATCTATTTTCTACATAACATGTTAGGTGATGCCCTGTAAGATCTCAGCTAGTTAGGCACACTGGCAGGGATATAAACTGGTGAGCTGGAATATGAGATGTTTGGGAAGTATGATGAAACGATCCAAAGTTTTTTCACACTTAAAATCCCTGTCAACGGACATACTGTTCTTACAAGAAACACGTGAAACAAAAAATTAGGGATAAACTAAAGGTCAACTGGGTAGATCAGATATATCAGGCTAATTTTAATGCCAAAGCAAGGGGAGTAGCAATATTGTTCAGGAAAAATATTCCTTTTATCCGCTCATCCACATTTTCCGACCCTGAAGGAAGGTTTCTTATGGTAACTGGCTCTTTAAACTCTGTACCAATTGCATTTGTTAATATTTACGGCCCGAATTTTGATAGCACAAGCTTTTTTGAAAGAGACTTCAACAACATACCAAATATTTCTGACAATATAGTAATCGGTGGAGACTTTAACTGTATATTGGACCCTCTTTTAGATAAACAATTTGCCTGAAATTGTCTGTAATCAAACTCAAGCATTCGTCTGAAAACACTGATGAAAAGCTCAAACCTAGTGGACATATGGAGGCTTGAACATCCAACCGGACAGGGATTACTAATTTTTCTCTCCAGTTCACAAAGCATATTCTCGTATAGAATATTTCCTGCTAGATTCCAAATTAATATCACTCGCTGATAAAATAGTCTACCACCCCATTGTAATATCAGACCATGCTCCACTTTCCATGATGCTAAAAGTTGGTGAACAGCCACTTAAAACAAGACAATGGCAGTTTGATGCAATGCTGTTAAAGGATACGGAATTCAGACAGTATTTGGATAAGCACATCTCCCACTTTATTTCCGAGAATGATACTGGCGATGTCAACGATAAGTTCTCTGGGAAGTATTGAAGGCAGTTATTAGGGGCCATATGATATCATATGTTGCCAATTAAAAGAAAAAATACAATTTCCTTCTTGAGGAAATTAACCAAAACTTAATTAACCTCGTAAACGCATACAAAACGAACCCCTCTGATGCAACTCTGGAGGAGATTACCAAACTGAAATTTGAGTATAACACCATTTTAACAAAGCGTGTTGGTTCCTTGCTCCACAGGGAGCAACACAAACATTTTGAGCTTGGCGACAAGCCGCACAGTCTGCTAGCGAGACAACTTAGACATGCCCAAGCCTCCCGTGCCATTCACAGCATCAAGGACAAAACTGGCAAATGAATTACATTCCCGGAAGAGATTAATAAATGTTTTGCTAAATTTTATCGAGAATTATATCAATCAAAGTGTACCGCTAACCAAGAAACATCAATTAATTCCTTAAAAACTGCAGGCTCTCTACACTGGATGCGGAGGCGCTACAGGCTCTAGATGCTGAGATTACTCTAGAAGAAATCAAGACTGCTGTTATGCAATTCCCGAACAACAAAGCTTCTGGCCCGGATGGGTTTAAAATTGAATTTTATAAATCATATCTACCTTGTATTGCCCCCCTATTCTTGCGATGCTAAAACACTCCAAAGAATTCTCTATCCTGCCTAAATCGCTTTACCAGGCCAATATAGCTGCATTACTTAAAAAAAGATAGAGACCCTTTAAATATGTCTTCCTACCGCCCTATATCCTTGCTCCAGATGGAAACGAAAATCCTTAGCAAAGTGATGTCCAACAGACTGTGCAATCACATGCACAAACGAATACACCCGGACCAACCAGGATTTGTACCCGGTTGGCATATCTACTCAAACCTACGCCGTCTCTTCAATATTATGTATAACTAGCACAAGGAAGATTGTGTCGTTATTGCCTTAGACGCAGAGAAGGCATTTGACCATATAGAATGGCAGTTTATTTTATCTACCCTAAACCACTTGGGCTTTGGAAGCTCATTCATAAACTGGATTACCATCATCTACTGTCAACCCCAAGCCTCCATTGTCACCAATGGGGAAATATCGCAGCCATTTTATTTACAAAGGGGTGTCAGGCAAGGATGTTCTTGCTCTCCACACCTATTCAATCTGTGCATCGAAGTGCTTTCCTGTCTAATTAGGGCAAACCCGAATTATAAACCTATCCAACATTATGGCAAAAAGACCACGTTAATGTGATAAAAATGGTGACGCTCCCCAGATTCCTCTACATTTTTCAGTGCCTACCGGTTTATATACCAATATATTACTTCAAGAAATTGGACTCCATTATCTCATCATTTGTCTGGAGCAATAAAAAGTCCAGAATATCTAAAAATCACTTATGTAAGGATAAGGTTGGAGGTGGTTTGGGTCTTCCTCAATTTCGCCTTTATTACTGGGCTGCAAATTTGAGAGTGTTCTCCCTCTGGCGCCAAAGCCTATCACCAGACTCCACTTTAATAATGACGGCCACTTGGCTCCAGATTGAACGGGAAGCATGTGGACCTTCATCCCTCTTAGTGCTTTTGAACAATCCCGACAAAGTTAAAATCCTGACTAACATAACCAGCCCGGTTGTTCTGAACTCTCTTAGAATATGGAGGCAGATCCAAACCTTCCTCAAGTTGCCCAAAGTCTACCTAGATAGCCCTATTGGCAGAAACCATGCATTTTCTCCGGGTTTAAATGATCCAACTATTTCTGCCTGGATAGATAAAAACATTGTCACAATTGGTGACCTATATATTGGAGGAAAATTAGCATCTTTTCACCAACTGCAACAGTCTCATTCCCTACCGGCGTCACATTTTTTCAGATACCTCCAAATAAGGAATTATGTTAGAGCTCATCTCCCGGGCTACGAAAACAAACCTATAAACACCATACTCACGTGCCTTATCCGTCACAACGCTAACAGCAAGGGGTCAATCTCATTTCTATACTCTTGCTAGCCCAGGTAACCCTATCTGATACTAAAATAAAGAAGGCTTGGGAAGAAGAATTGGGAGCTGAAATCACTGGTGATACTTGGAGTGCAATTCTTGCAATGATATCCAAAAGTTCTATAAATGCCAGACATCGGCTTATACAATTCAAGATTGTGCACAGGCTCCACTTTACAAAATCAAGATTCCATACCATATACCCTAACGTCTCCCCCCTGTGCAATAAGTGTAAACAAGACACAGGTACGCTACTCCACCAGCTGTGGCTTTACCCTAAAGCTCCATACCTTCTGGTCACTAATATTTGACTAGATCCCAAAGGCTTATGACAAACCTATTTTACCAGATCAATTTCTCACCCTGTTCGGCCTATCAGTGACTTACGTACTGGATAACCACATTGTCCAGGCCATCTCACTTTGTACCTTGCTAGCGAAACGCCTCATTTTACAACAATGGAAATCTGAATCTATCCCCACATTCCACCAATGGTTAAGAGAACTTGGCAAAGTAATCCACATGGAAGACCTTCGATATAAGCTTGCCAATCAAGAGAGGGTTTTTCTAAAAGTATGGAAACTGCTTCTTGACAAATGGTCGATAACCCAGCAGTCGTGAATTGAGTATCCCCGGTACAATTTAACTACTCCTTTATGGTTTCATTTCTTGTATTGCCATATTGACAGAAAAACACAGAATTGTTGACATTTTTGCACATTTATTAAAAAAGAAAAACTGAAATATCACATGGTCCTAAGTATTCAGACCCTTTGTTCAGTATTTAGTAGAAGCACCCTTTTGATCTAATACAGCCATGAATCTTTTTGGGAAAGATGCAACAAGTTTTTCACATCATGTGAACATTGAATTGTTTGGGTATCCTCTGCCATTCCTCCTTGCAGATCCTCTCCAGTTCTGTCAGGTTGGATGGTAAACGTTGGTGGTCTCTCATCTCTGGAGAGACATTTTCAGGTCTCTCCAGAGATGCTCAATTGGGTTTAAGTCAGGGCTCTGACTGGGCCATTCAATGTTCACATGTTGTGAAGCCACTCCTTCGTTATTTTAGCGGTGTGCTTAGGGTCATTGTCTTGTTGGAAGGTGAACCTTCGGCCCAGTCTGAGGTCCAGAGCACTCTGGAGAAGGTTTTCGTCCAGGATATCCCTGTACTTGGCCTGTACCTTTCCCTCGATTGCAACCAGTCGTCCTGTCCCTGCAGCTGAAAAACACCCCCACAGCATGATGCTGCCATGCTTCATTTACATTTATGCATTTGGCAGACGCTTTTATCCAAAGCGACTTACAGAGCCCTTATTACAGGGACGATCCCCCCGGAGCAACTTAGAGTTAAGTGCCTTGCTCAAGGACACAATGGTGGTGGCTGTGGGGCTTGAACCAACGTCCTTCTGATAACCAGATTACCAGTTATGTGCTTAGACCACTACACCACCACCACTTCACTGTTGAGACTGTATTGGCCAAAAAGTTCTATCTTGGTCTCATCAGACCAGAGAATCTTATTTATCAGCATCTTGGAGTCCTTCAGGTGTTTTTAAGCAAACTCCATGCTGGCTTTCATGTGTCTTGCACTGAGGAGAGGCTTCCGTCTGGCCACTCTGCCATAAAGCCCTGACTGGTGGATGGCTGCAGTGATGGTTGACTTACTACAACTTTCTCCCATCTCCCGACTGCATCTCTGGAGCTCAGCCACAGTGATCTTTGGGTTCTTCTTTACCTCTCTCACCAAGGCTCTTCTCCCCCGATAGCTCAGTTTGGCCGGACGGCCAGCTCTAGGGAAGGGTTCTGGTCGTCCCAAACGTCTTCCATTTAAGGATTATGGAGGCCACTGTGCTCTTATGAACCTTAAGGGCAGCAGAAATTTTTTTGTAACCTTGGCCAGATCTGTGCCTTGCCACAATTCTGTCTCTGAGCTCTTCAGGCAGTTCCTTTTGACCTCATGATTCTCATTTGCTCTGACATGCACTGTGAGCTGTAAGGTCTTATATAGACAGGTGTGTGGCTTTCCTAATCAAGTCCAATCAGTATAATCAAACACAGCTGGACTCAATTGAATGTGTAGAACCATCTCAAGGATGATCAGAAGAAATGGACAGCACCTGAGTTAAATATATGAGTGTCACAGCAAAGGGTCTGAATACTTAGGACCATGTGATATTTCAGTTTTTCTTTTTTAATAAATGTGCAAAAATGTCAACAATTCTGTGTTTTTCTGTCAATATGGGGTGCTGTGTGTACAATAATGAGGAAAAAAAATGAACTTAAATGATTTTAGCAAATGGCTGCAATATAACAAAGAGTGAAAAATTGAAGGGGGTCTGAATACTTTCCGTACCCACTGTATTTATAAATATTTTTTTCACTTGTTTTTAATTGTGCTTAATGTGGGTTCTTATTTTATGTGGGTTTTTTTTTTAAATATTTTATATATTATGTATTTATATGATCTGTTTTTGCTGTGTGAAGCACTTTGGTCAACATGTGTTGTTTTAAATGTGCTATAGAAATAAAATTGATTGATTGATTGATTGAAATATATATATTGGATATTAAAATTAAGATTTTAAAATTTAAAATTTCCAGCCTGTTGTATTGGCATTTATTTATCACCCTTTCTTTAGTTTAGATACAGTTCCTATATAGTGTTATTTACACAGGGCAAATATACTACTTATCAAATCTACTTTTATTACATATTGTATAGGCTATTAATGGGGATATCATTTATTACAGCTGACAGTTACGTGAGAAAACAAGGTCTGAACTTCAACCGTAATAAGATCAAATTTAAGTTCACGGCTGTTTAACACTTCTTTGTACAAATTTGAAAGCTGTTTTTGGATACCGTTAAGGTCAAATTCTATTTGTGTTTAAACTAACATATGGAAAATATACTCACTCTTAAAGGAAACAAACAATTTGATTTAGTTATTTTTTATTAGCTATCACTTACACTAAACACATAATATAATATTAGTAGTAATTTCCTCATTTAGAGATAGGATAGGTTACATGTTTTCACTCTATAATGAGCTCAGTTGAAGCAGTTGTGGGCACGTTTGTGTTTGTGCTGGCAACTCTTGCACCGCAACTGGAACCTGCACAAAAGCAAGATGGCAAAAAAGTAACCATCTGAAGATGTTAGACAAGAACTCCGCCTCATAAATGCAACTAATAGCAATACACATTCAATGACAAACAGATGGCAATTATGTTATATTTAAAAATGATACTGTTTCCAGTGATTTATAATGGGGGGCAGGGAGGGAGGGAGTGTTATGGGTGTTGCAGTGACTGACCTTAGTGTGCCCCTCATGGGCCATTTATCCATAAATCTCTATGGAAGAAATGAATGGGATAAAACACTTCCAGAACGGCTTCAAAAAGTGACAGTCGGGCACTTTTGCCCTCGATTATGTTTGTAGCGACTTTTATTTTGAAATGAAGCGGTGGCGTCTCTTCCTGTGAGTGTTGATAATTGTGGTTGTGTTCACACACTGTCATGGCCGCTCACTGAGTTGCGTGTGTGTGTGTGTGTTATAAGAGTGTGTTTGAGTGTCATGTTTAGCGTCATGAGGATGCGAGCCGGGCTCCAGTGGTTTCGGTTCGGTGTCAGAGGCTTTCATCACAGCGGTGACGGTGTTCGGACTGTGACTGTCAGTTTGGGGGACCGGTAAGATCAACATTCACTCACATGATCAAATCATTGAGCTCTATCTGTCCTTCATCAGACCAGTACTGATGTTTTATAACACATGAATAACAGCAGCTCATCACTTCAGTTGACCCTTATTAAAACATATTGTGGGATTACCATATATATAAAGCAGTTCCTTACACTACTACCATTATATTAAACAGTACTGGCATAGTAAACATTTCTGCTCTTGATGTCTAAAGTCATTCTATATATTCTCATGTTTGTTAATAATTTGCCAGGAGTGTCATTCATCAATTTATACTGTGTGTGTGTGTGTGTGTGTGTGTGTGTGTGTGTGTGTGTGTGTGTGTGTGTGTGTGTGTGTGTGTACGCGTACGCGTGTGTGTACGCGTGTGTGTGTGTGTACGCGTGTGTGTGTGTACACGCACGTGCGTGCATGTGTGCAGAAAGCTCGAAATTTCTACAGGGAAACTGGCCAGGTTCGCTGATGGCTGTTCTGTTGTGAAGGTATTCAATCTTTACACAATATAATTGTAATGTAGTGTGTGTAGAGTGTGTTCTGATCTGTTCACCTGTGTGTGTGATTTTCAGTTGGGTGACACATCAGTGATGGTAACAGCAGTCAGTAAAACTAAAGCATCATCCTCTCAGTTCATGCCACTGGTGGTGAGTCAGCACTTCACAGGTGATCACAGAGTTTATGGTGAGTGTCTCCATTTGACCCCTGTGATGTCATCAGGTGGATTACAGACAGAAAGCTGCAGCCGCAGGACGAATCCCCACAAACTACCTGAGACGAGAGCTGAGCAGCACAGACACAGAGATCCTCACCAGCAGACTCATCGGTCAGAATACACTCTCATGAGGGAATCTACAGCACAAGAAATAATCTTTTACTACACAGAATGTAGTAACCCCCCCCCCACAATCCCCTCTGACCAGCAGAAAGGGGACTTATGAATACATAGTTTAGGGTTCAGCCATATGCTTGAGGCAACATTTAAATACATGTCCAAACACTTTTGTTAATACCACGTGCAAATGCGAGATAGGGGGTGTGATTTAACTTCTCTGGTTAGTGTAATAGAAAGGCTTTGTAATGGCAAAATAAAGGCAAGGACTTCCTGTTCAATTCAAAACCAGGGAGGGGCTCTCTCAGGTGGAAGCGAACAATGAACCAAATGTCTGAGACCGAATGCATAATAATAAAACAAAATCTTCTAGGCCTAGCCCACCTTTGTCATTCGGCCTGTCCAACTTACTGAAATGTAATCCGGGACGTTTACCATTCCAAATGAAGGACTTCACTATGCTATCAGATTGCTTGAAATAAGAGAGGGTACATCTACAGGGAGAGATTGTAGCAGGTGAATTTTGGAATACAATTAATTTTAATAACATTAACCTTCCCAATCATAGATAAATGTAATTAAGCCCACAGGGCGGCTGTGGCTCAGGTCGTAGAGTGGGTCGTCCATTAATCGCAGGGTTGGTGGTTCGATTCCCGGCCCACACGTCTCCACGTGCCGAAGTGTCCTTGGGCAAGACGCTGAACCCTAAGTTGCTCCCAATGGCAAACCAATTGACTTTGAATCCCGAGAACTTTGAAAAGGAATGAATAATTCTGTGGAGGCAAGGCATAGATCTAGTAGAGTCAGAGACATATAATAAAATATCATCTGCATAAAGCAAAAGCTTATACCTACATTTACATTTACGCATTTGGCAGACGCTTTTATCCAAAGCGACTTACAGTGCACTTATTACAGGGACAATCCCCCCGGAGCAACCTGGAGTTAAGTGCCTTGCTCAAGGACACAATGGTGGTGACTGTGGGGATCGAACCAGCAACCTTCTGATTACCAGTTATGTGCATTAGACCATTACACCACCACCACCCCTGGAAAAATCATCCTCCTTTCTTATTGCGGCTGCTATTGGTTCCAGGGCAATACAGAACAATAATGGGGAAAGAGGGAAACCCTGCCACGTGCCCCTATTCAGAGTAAAATAATCTGAAATTAATCCATTCATCTGTACCGCCTCTACCGGGTGTCTATAAAGTAACTTGATCAATCCAATAATATAATTCTTGAGCCCGTACATTTCCAAAATCTTAAAAAGATAATCCCATTCTACCATATCAAAAGCCTCTTCGGCGTCAAGTTAGATGGCAGCGACCAGAGTCTGATCAGTCAAGTTAAGTGAGCTTTATTGTCATTCCTCTATATGTAGAGACATACAAGGGAATGAAATGTCGTGCCTCGCAGGACCACGGTGCTACATATATAAACATTACGCACAGACCTATCTAACTTATATACTATACATATACATATACATTACATATACTTTCAACATATACTTTACAGACAATTAACACACAGTGCAACAGTACAGAAAACATTCAGGGCAAAGAGTACAGGACATTAAGGGCATGAGGATGTTAATAATTAATATACACAGGTGGGAGGCACATATACAAACTGTTGTAATTCCTACACCGTTCACCTGATTTGGATGTAAATACCCTCAAATTAAAGCTGAAAGTCTGCAGTTAAAGCACATCTTGTTAGTTTCATTTCAAATCCATTGTGGTGGTGTATAGAGCCAAAAAGATTAGAATTGTGTCGATGTCCCAATATTTATGGACCTGACTGTAGGTGTAAACATACAGTATTTGTTTCCCTGGTGAGCGTGGGTAGCAGCGAAGATGTTAAAGTCACCAGTGAGGATAAAACTAAGAGAGAGAAGAGAGCACCCTCACAGTATTGCGCATAAGAATTGTAAATGGTTCATAAAAAAGGAACGGATCTTTTAGAATAGCAGCACAAAATGATGTGTCTATTGAAGTGGGGGGGGGGTTGAAATGTTTCTGATTCAGGAGGTGGTGGGTCAGAGGAGGAAGGGGTGATTGGTATTGAGGGCTCTCACAGCCTGGGGGAAGAAGCTATTGAGCAGTCTGGTAGAGCGGGCTCGGATGCTCCTGTACAGTCTTCCTAACAGTAGGAGCTGGAAGAGACTGTGGGAGGGATGGGTGGTGTCCTTCACAATACTGGTGGCTTTGCTGGAGCACCGTGCAAAGAAAATGTCCATGATAGAGGGGAGAGGGACACCGATGATCTTTGCGGCTGTATTTACGGTTCGCTGTAGTGTTTTGCGGTCCCATACCAGACAGAGATACAGTTGGTCAACACACTCTCAATGGTGACCCTGTAAAATGTGGTGAGGATGGGTGGAGGGAGACTCGCTCTTTTCAGCCGGCGCAGGAAGTGGAGGCGCTGCTGGGCCCTTTTGGATACTGATATTGTGTTGGTGGTCCGGGTGAGATCCTCTGTGATGTGCACCCCCAGGAATTTAGTGCTTCTTACTCTCTCCATGGTCGTGCCGTTGACGGTCAAGTCCATCACAACCTCCTTTGTCTTCCCCACATGGATGGACAGGTTGTTAGCACCACACCATTCAAGTAGGTGTGCCAATTCCTCTCTGTAGAGTGTTTCATCATTGTTGCTCAGTCATCATTTGCAACTGACCACATGATATTAATGAAACGCCTAATGTTATCAGAAGAGCTATGACCCTGAATAAACCCCACCTGATCTATATATATATATATATATATATATAAGATATGTCATAACTAAATCGGTTAGCCAAAATTTTGAAATTAGAAATTGGATGGTAACTCTTATGCTCGCTTGGATCTTTGTCCTTTTTAAGATTCAGACTGATCCGGGTCATGGTTGGTGGAAGCTTTCCATTCTTTAATGATTCCGTATAAACTTCTAACAAAAGTGGTGCCAGTTCTGTAGCATAAAACAATTATTCTAAAAAATAATAATTCTAAAACAATAATGACTCTTCCTAATTGTAACAAGGTTAAAATGGGAGAGGAAGAAGCAGGAACCGGCTGAACAATCAAAGTAATGGTTTAATAAAAACGTATTCAAAAAGACACAAAAACATAAACGCACACATGCCGCTCTCTCTCTCCCGAACTGCCGCATTCCGCTGCACTTATCCCTTTCCAGGGCTCAACAATAAGGACTGCCCAATGGCCCGGGGCCAGTGTGAGAGAGATTTCGGCCAGTTGCTAGAACTGTCACTTGCCTGATCAGGGCAGTGCTGCATTTATAACATTAGTGCAAGAAAACAACAAGCAAATGAGCACAAAAATTACACTGAGCAAACAAAGTATTGTAACCGTCAAGCGAGTTAAATGGCCAAAAGTTGCATGACAACATGACCAAACGGGTGACTGTAAACACACAATCTCCTCCACTGCTGGGGCCAGTAACAATCTGAAGCTGGGCCAGTACAAAAAAATCCTTAGTGTTGAGCCCTGCTCTCCTCAACTGATTAGCCTGATTGGGGGCTGGGAATGCGTAGTCACGGCCTGGCCCCACCCTCCTCCTCGTCACACTAATTTATTTATAATCTGTTTAAGGTATTTGAATTGTAGATGTTTATTTATCAGTGTAATGACTCCCCTGCTCTTACTCGAGCCAGCACTAAAGAAAACATTTCCACCCCATATCTTGATAAGATGTGTTTCTTGAAGATTATATTTCTTAAGCTTAAAAAGAGATATAACTTTCCTTAATTTTATGGGGTGCCCCAACCCAATTTACATTCCACGTGGAGAGAGACAATCCACTCATACTAACATTTGACATTTTAGAAAAAATAGATTGTTTGTCAAAAATAGAATTATAAAGACCACATTTCAACATTAGTGCAACAATCAAACCCTGAACTTCCCCCAGAACAAAACACATAGAAAAAGAAAAATGTGTGCATTAACCCTGCATGACAGCTCCAACCGGCGTCCATCCCTCTGAAACTCAAAAAGTCTCTGTATGCCTCCGAGAACCTCCATGAAAATTTGCCATTGGAGTGCTCTGAAGTCTGGTGTTTCTATAAAAAATTTTGTATAACAGAATTACACAACAGAAAATAATCTCTAAAACAAACTCCATCCGTTAGGAGTGATAAACAAAAAAGAATGTGTAGATTCAACCACATAACTGTTCCAAAGGTGCGTTCCTCCACAAAACAAACTCCATCCTCTAGCGGAACAAGCACACACAAAACAAATAAAAAAACATATATATATTTGTCTGTTACATGAGTGGAACAGATGCCCTAATCATTTATTTGCAAGAAATAAGTTCAAAGAACGTGCAGATACATCTACAAACCGTTCCATAGGTGTGTTATTCCAAAAAACAAACTCCAGCCGACCAAACTTCCAGGCGGAACCAGCCAAACAAACTTCCAGGCGGAACCAGCCAAACAAACTTCCAGGCGGAACCAACACAAAAAGAAACAAAGAAGGCGCCCAGTTTCAAGTGAATGTTCAGTGAGTCCGCTCCACTCGGCTGTAACATGAGAACCACAGATAACTTTGTTATTGACCTTATGAAGGATAATGCTTCCTGTTGGCATACAAATATTTTGCGGCCATCCTTAGTATCTATTCTCAGTTTGGCCAGAAACATCAGTGCAAAAGAGACCCTCCGTTATGTAAAAGTTTCTTGCATTCCTTGAATAGATCACATTTCTCTCGTCGAATTCGCAAAGTCTGGGAACAAGAAAATTATGTGGTTTTTCCAAGAAAGCCTTCGTTTACACCTTGCCTTGCATAAAATGCGATCTTTATTGGATGATGGTCTCCCTCAGTGGACCTCCAAGCCAGAACTCTGTGAGGTCACTCAATTTCCATCTTATGGCCTGTTATGTCGAGCTGATTCGGGAAGAGCTCATCTAGGAATTTCACCATATCTCTGCGTTCTTCATGCTCAAGAATTCCAACATTTCCGACATTGTTTCGCTGATTATGATTCTCCATATTTTCTGAATTTTCCCAAATGCTCAGCAAGTCTGTCTTGG
Source organism: Xyrauchen texanus (assembly GCF_025860055.1). NCBI lineage: Eukaryota > Metazoa > Chordata > Actinopteri > Cypriniformes > Catostomidae > Xyrauchen > Xyrauchen texanus. The sequence goes on from NC_068299.1 coordinate 42,539,628, forward strand.
TCGCTAGTGGGTTAGCAGCTAAGGCGTTCTTCGATGACTTCAGATAATCGATCCGTTTCTCGACATCCCCCACTCTTGCAACCACCTCATTAAATATCGTCTCCATGGCAGTGATCCTCCAAATACGCAATGACTTTCACCAGCATTGCCAACATGCTTGACAGTTGACGCTGAATTTCTCCCGCTGCACCGTCCAAACTGAGTGCCCTGTTAATGTCTCCAGAGCCTGAGGATTTTGAATTCTTTGACATATTTGTCTTCATAGAACAGTTATGGAATAAGGTGTATCGAATCTCACTGGTTTATGACATAAAAAGTATTAAAAACTATCAAAGTGCACAGAGCTCCCCTGTCACACGTCCGACACTCGGCACGACGCCACGTGACTCTTTCGAAATATGTTTTTATTTGCATTTACCCATTTATTTAAATGTGTTAATAGTGTAGCACCTGTCTGCTGTATTCACACAGCGTTCCCTATGTTGTGAATCAGTACATGGTGAACACTTATTCAGGCACTGCAATAGTCTTCATCTGCTGAACATCAAGTCACTCATGACTCAGTCACCTGCGTCATGATTATGAGCTTGCACCTTAAAGCCAAAGTGTGTAATTTGTGCACCACTATTGAACGGAATTGCAAAAATAAATGTTTTTCTGAGTACACCCCCGTCTCCGTCTTCCATTGGTAAAACTAACAGGCAGTTCTGCCTCAAACGTATACCATTGGTCGAGTCAATGTTGTTGTGTCGAGCTGGATGAGTCACTTAAACAGAGGATTTATTCTAGCACCACAGAGAGAGTTTTAGACAAAAGTTTTTTAAACCGTGTTTACAGTTTTAGAGAAAATGAACGCACAACTGGCTTACTTAGTTGTGTATTAGCATCTATTTTAAAGAGAAAATAATGCCTTGACTTCATAAATGTACACTTGTGTTCATCCTCTAATGACTTGAGAGACTTAAAAACACATGACGATGTTTCCGGCAAGAGAGCATAATGAGCAATGATGCTCCCTAGTCTTTACTCTACATTCTGGGAAATTTAAGGGAGTGAATTAATTTGCGATTGAGACAGCCCTAGAAATGGCCGACTCCCTGATCAGTGCCCTGACTGTCTGTGTTTGTGCAGATCGCTCCATCAGACCGCTGTTCCCCGCCGGATATTTCTACGACACACAGGTGAGTCGGTCACATGACGTTCATTGCTCTGAGTTGATTGACAGCTGATGGGCTGATGGTGTGTCTTTGTGTTGAAGGTGTTGTGTAATATACTGGCTGCTGATGGAGTCAATGATCCAGATATTGTGGCCATTAATGGAGGTATAAAGAGCTCTACATGTGTCTCAGTGTGATTGACTTGATGTGTGATGATGATGATGATGTGGATTCATGTGTCTCAGCGTCTGCAGCTCTGGCTCTGTCCGACATCCCCTGGAATGGACCCATCGGTGAGTCATGCTTCAGCATGTTTGTCAATGTGTGTCGTGTGTGTGTCTGTGTCATGCTATGTGTGTGTGTGTCTCATGCTGTGTGTGTGTGTCTGTCTCATGCTGTGTGTGTGTGTGTGTGTGTGTCTGTCTCATGCTGTGTGTGTGTGTGTGTGTGTGTGTGTGTGTCTGTCTCATGCTGTGTGTGTGTGTGTGTGTGTGTGTGTGTGTCTGTCTCATGCTGTGTGTGTGTGTGTGTGTGTGTGTGTGTGTGTGTGTGTGTGTGCTGTCTCATGCTGTGTGTGTGTGTGTGTGTGTGTCTGTCTCATGCTGTGTGTGTGTGTGTGTGTGTGTGTGTGTGTCTGTCTCATGCTGTGTGTGTGTGTGTGTGTGTGTGTGTGTGTCTGTCTCATGCTGTGTGTGTGTGTGTGTGTGTGTGTGTGTGTGTCTGTCTCATGCTGTGTGTGTGTGTGTGTGTGTGTGTGTGTGTGTCTGTCTCATGCTGTGTGTGTGTGTGTGTGTGTGTGTGTCTCATGCTGTGTGTGTGTGTGTGTGTCTCATGCTGTGTGTGTGTGTGTGTGTGTGTGTGTGTGTGTCTCATGCTGTGTGTGTGTGTGTGTGTGTGTGTGTGTGTGTCTCTCATGCTGTGTGTGTGTGTGTGTGTCTCATGCTGTGTGTGTGTGTGTGTCTCTCATGCTGTGTGTGTGTGTGTGTGTGTGTGTGTGTCTCATGCTGTGTGTGTGTGTGTGTGTGTGTGTGTGTGTCTCTCATGCTGTGTGTGTGTGTGTGTGTCTCATGCTGTGTGTGTGTGTGTCTCTCATGCTGTGTGTGTGTGTGTGTGTGTGTGTCTCTCATGCTGTGTGTGTATGTGTGTGTGTGTCTCATGCTGTGTGTGTGTGTCTCATGCTGTGTGTGTGTGTGTGTCTCATGCTGTGTGTGTGTGTCTCATGGTGTGTGTGTGTGTGTCTGTCTGTCTCATGCTCTCTGTGTGTGTGTGTGTGTGTGTGTGTGTGTGTGTCTCTCATGCTGTGTGTGTGTCTCATGCTGTGTGTGTGTGTGTCTGTCTCATGCTGTGTGTATGTGTGTGTGTCTGTCTCATGCTGTGTGTGTGTCTGTCTCATGCTGTGTGTGTGTGTGTCTCATGCTGTGTGTGTGTGTCTCATGGTGTGTGTGTGTGTGTCTGTCTGTCTCATGCTCTCTGTGTGTGTGTGTGTGTGTGTGTGTGTCTCATGCTGTGTGTGTGTCTCATGCTGTGTGTGTGTGTGTGTGTCTCATGCTGTGTGTGTGTGTGTCTGTCTCATGCTGTGTGTATGTGTGTGTGTCTGTCTCATGCTGTGTCTGTCTCATGCTGTGTGTGTGTGTGTGTGTGTCTCATGCTGTGTGTGTCTCATGCTGTGTGTGTCTCATGCTGTGTGTGTCTCATGCTGTGTGTGTGTGTGTCTCATGCTGTGTCTGTCTCATGCTGTGTCTGTCTCATGCTGTGTGTGTGTGTGTGTGTGTGTCTCATGCTGTGTCTGTCTGTCTCATGCTGTGTGTGTCTCATGCTGTGTGTGTGTGTGTGTGTGTCTGTCTCATGCTGTGTGTGTGTGTGTGTGTGTGTGTCTGTCTCATGCTGTGTCTGTCTCATGCTGTGTGTGTGTGTGTGTGTCTCATGCTGTGTGTGTGTGTGTGTGTGTCTCATGCTGTGTGTGTCTGTGTGTGTGTGTGTGTCTCATGCTGTGTGTGTCTCATGCTGTGTCTGTCTCATGCTGTGTGTGTGTGTGTGTGTGTGTCTCATGCTGTGTGTGTGTGTGTGTGTGTGTGTGTGTGTGTGCTGTGTGTGTGTGTGTGTGTGTGTGTCTCATGCTGTGTGTGTGTGTGTGTGTGTGTGTGTCTGTGCTGTGTGTGTCTGTGTGTGTGTGTGTGTGTGTGTGGCTCATGCTGTGTGTGTGTGTGTGTGTGTGTGTGTGTGTGTGTGTGTGTGTGTGTGTGTGGCTCATGCTGTGTGTGTGTGTGTGTGTGTGTGTGTGTGTGTGTGTGTGTGTGTGTGTGTGTGTGTGTGTGTGTGGCTCATGCTGTGTGTGTGTGGCTCATGCTGTGTGTCAGGTGCGGTGCGCGTCGGCCTTGTAGACGGAGAGTTCATTGTCAATCCCACGCGCTCTCAGATGAACATCAGCACGCTCAATCTGGTGGTTGCAGGCGCCGCCTCCAGTCAGATAGGTGAGTCTCAACACCTCAGACTGACCTGTAATGATGAATGAATGATCTTCTGTGTTGATGGTCTTCTGTGTTGTTGTGCAGTGATGATGGAAGCGGCAGCGGAGAATGTTCTCCAGCAGGATTTCTGTCACGCGGTGAAGTTAGGAGTGAAACACACGCAGCAGATCATTCAGGCCATACAGCAGATGAGCCGAGAGCTCAAAGTGACCAAACGAACTCCAGCCAAACTCTTCACGCCTCCAGCAGACTTGGTGGAACACACCAGAGAGTGAGACTTCCATCACACTCTTATGTATTTGCAAGAGTTCAAATAAGCTAGTGTGTATTGAGTGGTGTCTGTTGTAAACCTTTAACAGTGAGTATCAAACAGTGTGATCCCTCGAATCGTGTGTTGTTGAGGAGAGGTGTACTGTTACTCTCCTAACAGATCACGGTTACCACTTTCACCTGACTGGCGATAAAACGGTTAAAAAAAGAACATGGGCAAGCACCACTCATGCCTACAAATCCAGTTAAATGTGTTTCTGGTCATTGATATCATTTTAGTTCCACATCAGTTCTTTAAATAATACATTGACTATGCACAGGTTGGCATCTGAGAAGATTTATGCTGTGTTTACAGACTTCACACATGATAAGGTGAGTGTAAACATCACACTGCTGTGTTATTTCTTCTCTAATAAATGATATTAACTGCACATGTTTTGCAGATTTCCAGAGATGAGGCGATTAATAAAATTCGTCTGGAGACAGAGGAACTCGTCAAAGGTGTGTGACAGATGGTTGTAATTAGGGATGCACTGATCTGACACCAGGATGAGGTATCGGACTTAGGAGATGTATCCAAATCCAATATCATTTGTTACTCCTGCTCGATACTGTCAAGCTAAACAAAATGACATTAAAGTAGACCAAATTACTCATGCACTTTTTTTTAAAGTCTCTTGAAGACAATTGATAGCTTTGTGAATTGGCTATGTTTAATAAGTAAACCTATAGTCTGCATGCTTCAGAGTGAAAGAGCGGCGCTCTGTTGTGTCACATGTTCAAAGCACACACGGGCCTCATGATGACGTGCTGCTGTTTTCAGGAGTGCATTACGTGAGTGTCCACACCAACTACATCTCACATGTAGACGCTCAATAGTTTGGTTCACTTATAACATGCATTGAGAGAGACACCAATATCAAGTGTCATATCAAAACTACTCTGAACACACAATTGCAGGGCTCGACAATAAGGACTGCCCAATGGCCCGGGTCCAGTGTGAGAGAGATTTGGGCCAGTTGCTAGACCTGTCACTTGCCCGATCGGGCCAGTGCTGCATTTATAACAGTAGTGCAAGAAAACAAGTGAGAGAGCACAACAATTACACGGATCGATCAAAGTCTACTAACCGAGGAGTGAGGGCGAGTATATTTATCTCGCAAAGAAGCGCAAATGCATAATATACTGGACGCGCCAAGGCACAAGATCTCGCAGACACCGAGCGCACTCTCCGAGCACTGTCCTCGCTCTTTTCCTAGTGTCTTAGCAGCAGCTTTTACCAGTGTGTAGAAAATAGAAGGAAAAAATAACACTTAATGATTTTCTTAGCGGGATTTAACGTCTTGCATAACATTTGAAGT